>NC_058083.1:396370246-396670246 GCF_014858855.1 Bufo gargarizans | reverse complement strand
GGCTCCATTCAGACATTTTTTTTGGCACAAGTTAGCGGAAATTTTTTGTTTGTTTTTGTTTTTGTTTTTTCTTACAAAGTCTCATATTCCTCTAACTTGTGTCAAAAAATAAAATCTCACATGGACGCACCATACCCCTCACGGAATCCAAATGCGTAAACATTTTTAGACATTTATATTCCAGACTTCTTCTCACGCTTTAGGGCCCCTAAAAAGCCAGGGCAGTATAAATACCCCACATGTGACCCAATTTCGGAAAGAAGACACCCCAAGGTATTCCGTGAGGGGCATATTGAGTCCATGAAAGATTGAAATTTTTGTCCTAAGTTAGCGGAAAGTGAGACTTTGTGAGAAAAAAACAAAAAAAAATCAATATCCGCTAACTTATGCAAAAAAAATTAAATTCTAGGAACTCGCCATGCCCCTCATTGAATACCTTGGGGTGTCTTCTTTCCAAAGTGGGGTCACATGTGGGGTATTTATACTGCCCTGGCTTTTTAGGGGCCCGAAAGTGTGAGAAGAAGTCTGGGATCCAAATGTCTAAAAATGCCCTCCTAAAAGGAATTTGGGCCCCTTTGCGCATCTAGGCTGCAAAAAAGTGTCACACATGTGGTATCGCCGTACTCAGGAGAAGTTGGGGAATGTGTTTTGGGGTGTCATTTTACATATACCCATGCTGGGTGAGAAAAATATCTTGGTCAAATGCCAACTTTGTATAAAAAAATAGGAAAAGTTGTCTTTTGCCAAGATATTTCTCTCACCCAGCATGGGTATATGTAAAATGACACCCCAAAACACATTGCCCAACTTCTCCTGAGTACGGCGATACCACATGTGGGACACTTTATTGCAGCCAAGGTGGGCAAAGGGGCACCTTTCGGATTTCGCAGGCCATTTTTTACACATTTTGATTGCAAGGTACTTCTTACACATTTGGGCCCCTAAATTGCCAGGGCAGTATAACTACGCCACAAGTGACCCCATTTTGGAAAGAAGACACCCCAAGGTATTCCGTGGGGGGCACGGCGAGTTCCTAGAATTTTTTATTTTTTGTCACAATTTAGCGGAAAATGATGATTTTTCTTTTTTTTTCTTTTTTCCTTACAAAGTCTCATATTCCACTAACTTGCGACAAAAAATAAAAAATTCTAGGAACTCTCCATGCCCCTCACGGAATACCTTGGGGTGTCTTCTTTCCAAAATGGGGTCACTTGTGGGGTAGTTATACTGCCCTGGCAATTTAGGGGCCCAAATGTGTGAGAAGAACTTTGCAATCAAAATGTGTAAAAAATGCCCTGCAAAATCCGAAAGGTGCACTTTGGAATATGTGCCCCTTTGCCCACCTTGGCAGCAAAAAAGTGTGACACATCTGGTATCGCCGTACTCAGGAGAAGTTGGGCAATGTGTTTTGGGGTGTCATTTTACATATACCCATGCTGGGTGAGAAAAATATCTTGGTCAAATGCCAACTTTGATCAAAGGTGTAAGGACGAGCACTCTACCATTTGGCACACATTTATTTTGATTAATAAAAATGTATATAATAGCATGTAAAACTTCTTAAAACAACAACATTATAAAATAACACTGAAATGAATATAACCACAATGGGGTAATGATTTTCTTAGTTGGAGATGATCGGTTTCTCAAGAGTCCTGAAACTACGTTATATGAGGTCCTCTGATTGTAGTTTAGAAGTCCGTGGAGATGGTATTACTATGACTTAACAGGCTCCAGCACTGTTTCGTTGGTCAAATCATAGTCCCAAAATATGCAGTGAGGCAAAGATAAGGTAAGGATGAAATGACCGGCTTGATAGCCGCTTACCTCTCATTAACCACTTCAGCCCCGCTAGGTGAAACCCCCTTCATGACCAGGCCACTTTTTACACTTCGGCACTACACTCCTTTCACCGTTTATCGCTCGGTCATGCAACTTACCACCCAAATGAATTTTACCTCCTTTTCTTCTCACTAATGGAGCTTTCATTTGGTGGTATTTTATTGCTGCTGACATTTTTACTTTTTTTGTTATTAATCAAAATATAACGATTGTTTTGCAAAAAAATGACATTTTTCACTTTCAGCTGTGATATTTTGCAAAAAAAACGACATCCATATATAAATTTTTCGCTAAATTTATAGTTCTACATGTCTTTGATAAAAAAAAAATGTTTGGGCAAAAAAAAAATAATGGTTTGGGTAAAAGTTATAGCATTTACAAACTATGGTACAAAAATGTGAATTTCCGCTTTTTGAAACGGCTCTGATTTTCTGAGGACCTGTCATGTTTCCTGAGGTTCTACAATGCCCAAACAGTATAACTACCCCACAAATGACCCCATTTCGGAAAGTAGACACCCTAAGGTATTCGCTGATGGGCATAGTGAGTTCATAGAACTTTTTATTTTTTGTCACAAGTTAGCGGAAAATGATGATGATTTTTATTTTTTTATTTTTTCTTACAAGGTCTCATATTCCACTAACTTGCGACAAAAAATAAAAAATTCTAGGAACTCGCCATGCCCCTCACAGAATACCTTGGGGTGTCTTCTTTCCAAAATGGGGTCACTTGTGGCGTAGTTATACTGCCCTGGCAATTTAGGGGCCCAAATGTGTGAGAAGAACTTTGCAATCAAAATGTGTAAGAAATGACCGGTGAAATCCGAAAGGTGCACTTTGGAATATGCGCCCCTTTGCCCACCTTGGCAGCAAAAAAGTGTCACACATGTGGTATCGCCGTACTCAGGAGAAGTTGGGGAATGTGTTTTGGGGTGTCATTTTACATATACCCATGCTGGGTGAGAGAAATATCTTGGCAAAAGACAACTTTTCCCATTTTTTTATACAAAGTTGGCATTTGACCAAGATATTTTTCTCACCCAGCATTGGTATATGTAAAATGACACCCCAAAACACATTCCCCAACTTCTCCTGAGTACGGTGATACCAGATGTGTCACACTTTTTTGCTGCCAAGGTGGGCAAAGGGGCACATATTCCAAAGTGCACCTTTCGGATTTTGCAGGGCATTTTTTACACATTTTGATTGCAAGGTACTTCTCACACATTTGGGCCCCTAAATTGCCAGGGCAGTATAACTACGCCACAAGTGACCCCATTTTGGAAAGAAGACACCCCAAGGTATTCTGTGAGGGGCAAGGAGAGTTCCTAGAATTTTTTATTTTTTGTCACAAGTTAGCGGGAAATGATGATTTTTTTTTAATTCTCTTTTTTCCTTACAAAGTCTCATATTCCACTAACTTGCGACAAAAAAATAAAAAATTCTAGGAACTCGCCATGCCCCTCACGGAATACCTTGGGGTGTCTTCTTTCCAAAATGGGGTCACTTGTGGCGTAGTTATACTGCCCTGGCAATTTAGGGGCCCATATGTGTGAGAAGTACTTTGCAATCAAAATCTGTAAAAAATGACCGGTGAAATACGAAAGGTGCACTTTGGAATATGCGCCCCTTTGCCCACCTTGGCATCAAAAAAGTGTCACACATCTGGTATCGCCGTACTCAGGAGAAGTTGGGGAATGTGTTTTGGGGTGTCATTTTACATATACCTATGCTGGGTGAGAGAAATATCTTGGCAAACGACAACTTTTCCCATTTTTTTATACAAAGTTGGCATTTGACCAAGATATTTTTCTCACCCAGCATGGGTATATGTAAAATGACACCCCAAAACACATTCCCCAACTTCTTCTGAGTACGGCGATACCAGATGTGTCACACTTTTTTGCAGCCTAGATGTGCAAAGGGGCCCAAATTCCTTTTAGGAGGGCATTTTTAGACATTTGGATCCCAGACTTCTTCTCACGCTTTAGGGCCCCTAAAAAGCCAGGGCAGTATAAATACCCCACATGTGACCCCACTTTGGAAAGAAGACACCCCAAGGTATCCAATGAGGGGCCTGGCAAGTTCATAGAATTTTTTTATTTTTTCGCATAAGTTAGCGGAAATTGATTTTTTTTTGTTTTTTCTCACAAAGTCTCACTTTCCGCTAACTTAGGACAAAAATTTCAATCTTTCATGGACTCAATATGCCCCTCAGCAAATACCTTGGGGTGTCTTCTTTCCAAAATGGGGTCAGTTGTGGGGTGTTTGTACTGCCCTGGCATTTGAGGGTCTCCGCAATCATTACATGTATGGCCAGCATTAGGAGTTTCTGCTATTCTCCTTATATTGAGCATACAGGTAATGAGATTTTTTTTTCCGTTCAGCCTCTGGGCTGAAAGAAAAAAATGAACGGCACAGATTTCTTCATTCGCATCGATCAATGTGGATGAAAAAATCTCTGCCAAAAAAAAAAAATGGAGGGGAAAGGCGTCTGCCAGGACATAGGAGCTCCGCCCTACATCCATACCCACTTAGCTCGTATGCCCTGGCAAACCAGATTTCTCCATTCGCATCAATCGATGTGGATGAATAAATCATTGCCGGGATTTTTTTTTTTTTATATATATATATATATACAAAATGCTTGCCAAAGCATAGGAACGCTGCCTCCTCCTCAGCTCGTATGCCTTGGCAAACGTATCTGTCACTGCAGAGGAGAAAATCCCGTCTTGCAGCGCCGCATACACCGACTTGCGTGTAATCTGACAGCAGCGCAATGCTTCTGTCAGAATGCACATCGGTGCTGCAGCTAGTAGATCGGTTGGTCCACCTGGAAGGTAAAAAGACAAAAAAAAAAAAAAAAAGAAAAAACCAGGCCACAACGCAATAATTTTATTAACTTTGGAACAGAACATGTAACTTTAACTTTTGGAACTAAACATTAACCTGTTTGCTTACCTGTTTTTTTTTTTTTTGTTTTTTTTTTGTTTTTTTACCTTTATAGAACAAACCTCTCCTTCCCCATGGGTCAATGTGCAAAGCGCAAATCGCCCAAAGATGTGGCGAAGTGCGTTATGCACTTTGTCCCATGTGAAAGGAGACGTTTGCAGCAGCTGTGAGTGAATGGGCCCTAATAGCCCTGTGTGCCTATCCTGGTGAGATGTGATCCCTATGCTAGGTGTACCTGTGTGTGGTACTTTCGGAAACACTCCCCTAAGCATAGGGCAGGGTGGTCGGGACAGTCAGGACAGAAATAACGGGTGTCACGCCTTATTCCACTCCTGCTACAGACACGACATTTTTTTCGGGGTGGCGGTCGGTTTGAGGTACCAGCAACGACACTGGGGAAGTGTCGCTCGTGTAGACGGCTAACTACACTGGTGGATGGGGCCACGGAACCTCCTGGATACAGGAGGTTCGCGATGATCTCTTCCTGAAATTTGAGGAAGGATCCAGTTCTCCCAGCCTTACTGTAGAGAACAAAACTATTGTACAGAGCCAATTGAATTAAATATACAGACACCTTCTTATACCAGCGTCTGGTGCGTCGGGAAACTAAATACAGAGCCAACATCTGGTCATTGAAGTCGACCCCTCCCATGTGGAGGTTATAGTCGTGGACTGAGAGGGGCTTTTCAATGACACGGGTTGCTCGCTCAATTTGGATTGTCGTGTCTGCGTGAATGGAGGAGAGCATGTAAACGTCACGCTTGTCTCTCCATTTCACCGCGAGCAGTTCTTCGTTACACAGTGCGGCCCTCTGCCCCCTTGCAAGACGGGTGGTAACGAGCCGTTGGGGGAAGCCCGCGCGACTAGTTCGCGCGGTACCACAGGCGCCAATCCGTTCTAGAAACAAATGCCTAAAGAGGGCCACACTTGTGTAAAAATTGTCCACATAAAGATGGTACCCCTTGCCGAATAAGGGTGACACCAAGTCCCAAACTGTCTTCCCACTGCTCCCCAGGTAGTCAGGGCAACCGACCGGCTCCAGGGTCTGATCTTTTCCCTCATAGACCCGAAATTTGTGGGTATAGCCTGTGGCCCTTTCACAGAGCTTATACAATTTGACCCCATACCGGGCGCGCTTGCTTGGGATGTATTGTTTGAAGCCAAGGCGCCCGGTAAAATGTATTAGGGACTCGTCTATGCAGATGTTTTGCTCAGGGGTATACAAATCTGCAAATTTCTGGTTGAAATGGTCTATGAGGGGCCGAATTTTGTGGAGCCGGTCAAAAGCAGGGTGGCCCCTGGGACGGGAGGCGGTGTTGTCGCTAAAGTGCAGGAAACGCAGGATGACCTCAAATCGTGTCCTGGACATAGCAGCAGAGAACATGGGCATGTGATGAATTGGGTTCGTGGACCAATATGACCGCAATTCATGTTTTTTTGTCAGGCCCATGTTGAGGAGGAGGCCCAGAAAAGTTTTAAATTCGGAAACTTGGACTGGTTTCCACCGGAAAGGCTGGGCATAAAAGCTTTCCGGGTTAGCGGTGATAAATTGTGTGGCATACCGGTTTGTCTCTGCCACGACTAAGTCTAAAAGCTCCGCAGTCAAGAACAGCTCAAAAAATCCCAGGGCCGAACCGATCTGAGCCGTCTCAACCCGAACTCCAGACTGGGCGGTGAAAGGGAAAACTACGGGTGCGGCTGAAGTTGGGGACTGCCAATCAGGGTTTGCCAGCACCTCTGGGATTCTAGGGGCTCTACAGGGCACGTCTTTGCGGTGGCTGCGACGGGGTCACTACTGCACGTGCCACCGTACCAGCTTCAACTGCCCTTCTGGTGCTCGCTACTTCACCAGGTTGTACGGCAGTGCTGGTACTAGGTCCAGGAAGGGCTGGGCTGCTGGTGTATGCCTCACCACGTAATCCGACAGCACCAGCCCCACTCTGCTGCTCTTGAAGCGGATCCTGCGCAACCTGCGGTCTAGCGACACGGGGCCGGGTACGCCTGGTGCTATCAGGGACCTCAGCCTCCTCGTCCGAACTTTGGGTCAGAGAGCCACTGCTTTCTACAGGTTCGTATTCTGACCCGCTGGATTCATCAGATGAGGGTTCCCACTCCTCATCCGACTGGGTCAGAAGCCTGTAGGCCTCTTCAGAGGAATACCCCCTGTTTGACATGTGGGCAACTAAATTTAGGGGTATTCCCTGAGACTACCCAAGAAAAAAAAAGCAAGCCTGTCTTACAAAGGGGAGGCTAGCGAAGTACCGGAGGCCGCTGCGGTTGATAAAAAATATCAAAACTGATTTTTTTATCGCCGCAGTGCGTGTAAAGTGAATGTGCAGTGATCAAAAAAATAATAATTTTTTGTCACTGCGGTGGGGCGGGTGTGGGCGAACGCACGTGTGGGCGACCGATCAGGCCTGATCGGGCAAACACTGCGTTTTGGGTGGAGGGCGAACTAAAGTGACACTAGTACTATTATAGATCTGACCGTGATCAGTTTTGATCACTTTCAGATACTATAAAAGTACAAATGCTGATTAGCGATACGCTAATCAGCGAATAACGGACTGCGGTGCGGTGGGCTGGGCGCTAACTGATCGCTAACTACCTAACCAAGGGACCTAAACTATACCTAAAACCTAACGGTCAATAACAGTGAAAAAAAAAAGTGACAGTTTGCACTGATCACTTTTTTCCTTTCACTAGTGATTGACAGGGGGGATAAAAGGGGTGATCAAAGGGTTAATTGGGGTGATCTGGGGGCTAAATGTGGTGTGGTGGGTATTCACAGTAAAGATGTGCTCCTCTGCTCCTCTGCTGGAACCAACCGACCAAAAGAAGGAGCAGAGGAGCACAGCAGCCATATAACCCCATCATATTTACTAATATGTGGGGTTATATGGCTGCTGATTGGATTTTTTAAAAATCAGCAGCCTGCCAGCCAATGATCGTGGCCGGCAGGCTGCTGACGAAATAGTCTTCTGCGAAATGCCGGCCCGCGATGCGCATGCGCGGGCCGGCTGTGACGTAATCTCGCGTCTCGCGAGAGGACGCGCCGATGCGTCCAGGAGGAACTAAACAACCACCTCCCGGACGCATCGGTGCGTACAGCGGTCGGGAGGTGGTTAATATGTTTCTTCAATCCTGCGTTCTGGTCGGACTTTTCAGGGTATTCTACTGCAGTGCAGCCGGAGTGCGTGGAACACCTTGGATAGTATCGGAAGCCGGCGTCTCACGTGGTTCCACTCGGTGTCCGCGCTGGATGCTTAGCGAAACAGCACCTACGTCACTTCCTGTATGATCAGGTAGTGACGTTTACCTTGTATTTCGGCGGTGATTTCGAACTGCAGTTTCCTGATGTTTCAATCTTGCAGGTATCGGAATATTGTCTGCATGGCCATGCAATTTAAGAAAGTGTAGACAGGTATATGGCGTAAACAGGCTCGGACTGGCCCACAGGGGTACAGGGGAATCCCCCGGTGGGCCCCTGAGCAAGGTGGGCCCCTAGTCTCCCACCCCCTGCACAAGTGACACATAACACATTAGATTTAGTACACTACATACATATATTCAATGTACAGCACATCAACCAGCTTATGTTCATATACAAAAATGCTAGATTATTTATTATATTTGATTGTATCTGTACGGTGGGCCCCCAAAATAAATTTTACTGGTGGTCCGTAGGTACCCCAGTCCGACACTGGGCGTAAACCCAGACGCGTTTCGGGAGTTGTCACTCTCCCTTCCTCAGTGGTTATGCCATACCTGTCTAGATACGCCTTATATACTTCCCAGGGTTATCTTCAAAGTCTGGATCGGACCTCAGGATGTAATCCTTCTGTTTCAATATCTAGGACTTCCATTCTCACAGTCTATCTTTGATATTATATGGTCTATAGTTGGTAATGTCCCATTTTTTATGTCAATATATATGATTTTTCAATCATTCTTCTGTTCCTTCTTTTATAAAAGGCAAAAATAAAGAGAAAAGGAGTTTTTTCTCCACCTCAGCCTATACCCCATTTGTGGATATGCGCTTCCATTTAAAACCATGGTATGTCAGTTGATATTAGATACTTCGCTGCATACACTATTTAGTATACTAATAAACACATAAAATGTTAAGAATAAAATGTTAAAAATAGGAAAATATTGATATTACAGAATGAAACAACTAAAGTGGATATCTAATACAATGTATATGAGTATATTAGCGGCAATTGGGCACAATAATCTAATGCCTGTCATAGATATCACAATACATGTCTTACCGCATTAGAGGCAAAACCTAACAATATTAATAACTCAGATGGTAAATATAGTATTGGAGCTCCTATATGGGGACAGCCCTATTCTCAATATGTAATCCCACATTAAGGCACTCTCATAAAAAGCCAAATAGTTCCAGCTCTGAATTTAGGCCTGATGGTAGCAGGCTCCCAAATTCGTATATTCGTCGGGACTCCCTTCTCGACATGTGTTTGATAAAGTTGCCTCCTCTCCAGTGTTGATCCACCTTTTCCAGTGCCACAAAGACGAGGCTGGCCGGGTCACTATTGTGGACCGCCTTATAATGCTTTGACAAGGAATGCTTGTCGTAGCCTTTCTTGATGTTAGATATATGTTCAGCCAGCCTCGTCTTTAGTAACCGTTTGGTTCTGCCAATGTATTGTTTATTACAGGGGCACTGGACTAGGTAGATCACACCGGAGGAATTGCATGTGAGGCAATCCTTGATGTCCCAGACGAATGAATTTTGTGTAGAGGGGACTGTGGTGGTCTTACGGGGTTTGTTGTTAATTCTGCATGCGATGCACTTGCCGCATTTAAAAAACCCTTTCAGATCCATCCAAGTCCCCATCAATGATCTTTTTTTCTCTCTAGTTTTCACAGAGGGGGCTATTTTAATGCCAAGATTAGGTGCCCTAGTAAATATAACTTTTGGGGATGTAGGTAGAAGATGGCCTATCACCTTATCATTCAGTATATGATGCCAATGTGTCTTCACTATTTTTTGTATTTTTCTATGGTCATCATTAAAGGGAAGGATGATCCTATTGTTCATCTCTTCACTTGTCCGGGATTTTCTCTTAATTTCAACCTGGTTATCAAAAAAAGTTTGTCTGTCTAGTTTTTTAACTCTTTCCAGGGCTTTTTCAACCACCTCATCCGGATATTCCTTCTCCCGGAAAAGTTGTCGCATTCCAGCTGCCTCCTCCTCAAAACGTAGATCTTCCGTACAATTCCTCCTGATCCTCCGAAACTGGCCAGTAGGGATATTATCAAGCCATCTTGGGAGGTGGCAGCTGGAATATTGGATGAAGCTATTTTTATTCGTCGGCTTAAAAAAGGTATTACAGACAAATCTGTTATTCTGTCTTCTGATTACCAGATCAAGGAATTCAGTTTCTTCCTTGATCATGGCATTAAATACCAGGTTCAGATGGTTCTCATTGATCTCTTTCAAAAAGAGATCAAGGGAGTCTCTTTCCCCCTTCCAGATGAACACCACATCATCGATGTAGCGACGCCATAGGGCCAGCTCCGCCCCCAGCCTGGGCCTAATGTGGTGGTATTCCCATTCAGCCAAGAATAAAATGGCGTAGCTGGGGGCGAACCTGGTCCCCATGGCTGTCCCACATTTCTGCAGGTAATATATCCCCTCAAAATAAAAATAATTATGATTGAGGATATATTTTATACCATCTAGAATAAACTGAATGTGGGTATCCTCTAGTTCTCCTTCCCTTTTCATTTGTTGTCCTACTGCAGTAAGTCCCTGTTGGTGGTCAATTGATGTATAAAGGGATTGTATATCTAAAGTCCCCATGGTCCACTCCGGTTGGACATCTAAATTTTCTAGAATCTGGATGATATTTGTTGTGTCCCTTATATATGACCTAGTTTTTTTCACTATTGGCTGTAATTGTGTATCTATATATCTGGACAGATTTGCCGTAATTGATTCAATGCCCGAAACAATCGGTCGACCAGGGGGATTTTCCAGATCTTTATGAATCTTGGGCAGACAATAGAAGACCGGAAGTCTTCCCTGTGTGCCCAAGATAAATTCAAATTCCTGTTGGGACACAAGTTTCCGCTCAAGGCCCTGTATACAATATTCTTTCAGCTCTTTATCAAATTCTTTTAGGGGGTCCTTCTTCAATCTCTTGTATGTTCTATCGTCCCCAAGTTGTCTGAGGCACTCATCATTGTATTTTGTAGTGTCCATTATAACTACTGCCCCCCCTTTATCGGCTGGACGTATCGTAATCGATTCCTTTTTTTGGAGAGATTTTAATGCTGAGACTTCTTGTTTTGTTAAGTTGTCTCGATAAGTGGGTTTGGCTTTTAGTTTTCTAATATCTTCTTCTACATTTTTTTTGAAAAGCTGCCATTTCCCGACTTATTTCATTTCTTGGAAACATGGTGGATCTATTTTTGAGCCCTGAACCGATTTGTACAGGATCTTTTTGTGTAGAATTAGTTTGATCTATATCCTGTCTTGCTTCATTTCTTATCATGGGATTCTTCAGAAAATGTTTCTTTAAACAAACGCCTCTGATGTATTTTTGTATTCCTATATACGTAGAGAATTTGTCAATTTTTTGGGTCGGGGCAAATTTCAAACCCTTTTCTAATAATTTCATTTGTGCTGTAGTGAGTGTGACTGAACACAAATTAATTACTGATGTTATATTATCTATCGGTGTCTCGTGTGTGATGACTCTTTTCCTCTTACTCCTTCTCGTCTTTCGGGTTCGTCTGTGTATCTGTGATAGTGATGTCTTGATTTTTCCCCGTGATTTGTTGTAGACTGAGAATAATGTTTTTTTCTTTGTGTGTTGTGATACTGATTCGTGTTTTGTTGTGCATAATGATACCTCTGTCTCAAATTGTATTGATGTTTGTGTGATTCCTGATTGTGAGGGGGTGTTTGATCCCTGTGTCTTATTTTTGTCCTGTGATGAGCTGGAGTGTGATCTAAAAAAGGCTGATCTAAGAGTTGTTCGTATCTGTTACTTACTGACACAGTATAATCATTCTGTGTCTTCTCTTGTATATCAGCTTGTCTATGTGAAATACTCCTCTGTGGTGAATCTAATTGATCTCCCAACTCTTGTATTTGTGGATTCTTATACGTGTTCAGGTGTTTCTTTGTTTTTTTATTTATAATCTCATTTTCTACTTTATCCAAACCCCTACAAACTTGTGAGCACCATACCATAGACTATATAGGAGAGCAGCCACCACCAATTCCTAATTTTCCATACAAATGCCAACTTTGTATAAAAAAATGGGAAAAGTTGTCTTTTGCCAAGATATTTCTCTCACCCAGCATGGGTATATGTAAAATGACACCCCAAATCACATTCCCCAACTTTTCCTGAGTACGGCGATACCAGATGTGTCACACTTTTTTGATGCCAAGGTGGGCAAAGGGGCACATATTCCAAAGTGCACCTTTCGGATTTCACCGGTCATTTTTTACAGATTTTGATTGCAAAGTACTTCTCACACATATGGGCCCCTAAATTGCCAGGGCAGTATAACTACGCCACAAGTGACCCCATTTTGGAAAGAAGACACCCCAAGGTATTCCGTGAGGGGCATGGCGAGTTCCTAGAATTTTTTATTTTTTGTCGCAAGTTAGTGGAATATGAGACTTTGTAAGGAAAAAAGAGAAAAAAAAAATCATCATTTTCCGCTAACTTGTGACAAAAAATAAAAAATTCTAGGAACTCGCCATGCCCCTAACGGAATACCTTGGGGTGTCTTCTTTCCAAAATGGGGTCACTTGTGGCGTAGTTATACTGCCCTGGCAATTTAGGGGCCCAAATGTGTGAGAAGTACCTTGCAATCAAAATGTGTAAAAAATGGCCTGCAAAATCTGAAAGGTGCACTTTGGAATATGTGCCCCTTTGCCCACCTTGGCTGCAAAAAAGTGTGACACATCTGGTATCGCCGTACTCAGGAGAAGTTGGGGAATGTGTTTTGGGGTGTCATTTTACATATACCCATGCTGGATGAGAGAAATATCTTGGCAAAAGACAACTTTTCCCATTTTTTTATACAAAGTTGGCATTTGACCAAGATATTTTTCTCACCCAGCATGGGTATATGTAAAATGACACCCCAAAACACATTCCCCAACTTCTCCTGAGTACGGCGATACCAGATGTGTCACACTTTTTTGCTGCCAAGGTGGGCAAAGGGGCGCATATTCCAAAGTGCACCTTTTGGATTTCACCGGTCATTTTTTACACATTTTGATTGCAAAGTTCTTCTCACACATTTGGGCCCCTAAATTGCCAGGGCAGTATAACTACACCACAAGTGACCCCATTTTGGAAAGAAGACACCCCAAGGTATTCTGTGAGGGGCATGGTGAGTTCCTAGAATTTTTTATTTTTTGTCGCAAGTTAGTGGAATATGAGACTTTGTAAGAAAAAATAAAAAAAATAAAATCATCATCATTTTCCGCTAACTTGTGACAAAAAATAAAAAGTTCTATGAACTCACTATGCCCATCAGCGAATACCTTAGGGTGTCTACTTTCCGAAATGGGGTAATTTGTGGGGTGTTTGTACTGTCTCGGCATTGTAGAACCTCAGGAATCATGACCGGTGCTTAGAAAGTCAGAGCTGTTTCAAAAAGCGGAAATTCACATTTTTGTACCATAGTTTGTAAATGCTATAACTTTTACCCAAACCATTTTTTTTTTGCCCAAACATTTTTTTTTTATCAAAGACATGTAGAACAATAAATTTGGTGAAAAATTTATATATGGATGTCGTTTTTTTTTGCAAAATTTTACAGCTGAAAGTGAAAAATGTCATGTTTTTGCAAAAAAATCGTTACATTTTGATTAATAACAAAAAAAGTAAAAATGCCAGCAGCAATGAAATACCACCAAATGAAAGCTCTATTAGTGAGAAGAAAAGGAGGTAAAATTCATTTGTATGGTAAGTTGCATGACCGAGCGATAAACGGTGAAATTAGTGTAGTGCCGAAGTGTAAAAAGTGCTCTGGTCATGAAGGGGGTTTCACCTAGCGGGGCTGAAGTGGTTAAATGGTATCTATTTTACAAAATACAACTTGTCCCACTAAAAATTTGCCCTCATAGGTTATGTGACAAGAAAAGTAAAACATGTTAAGGCTCATGGAAGATGGGGGAAATACAAAATGAAATGGCAAAAACTAAAATGTTCCCAGTCCTGAAGCAGTTAAAGGCACTTGTCAAAAGACCTGATAAATATAATGTATTGATATAGTTATAAAGAAAAAAAAAAAACACTATGCCTTATATTTAGAGTTCTCGTGCCAAAGCATTTAAATTGAGCTCTACCTACTAGACACACATTACTTCTTATGCAATAGTTTCTTGCTAGGATTTAATTAGAAAGGTTGACTTGTCACAGTTTAGTATAGTTGCTTGATTAATATGAATACACTATCAATATGTTAATGTGTCAGCTTTAATCATTGCCAGCATCACTGCTAATTACATCAATACAAATATCATTAAAGCTTCTGTCAGCCTTTAATATGCTATGTCTAGTTCCATAGCGCCTTCTGCCATCAAGTGGAAAATATAAGGTTTTCAGAATTTGTCAGCATGTTGCATATGTGGGATTATGCAATTTGTTTTATATTTTTAGATTTTGCTTTCCTCTTTTTTAATAAAAAAAATATATTTTTGACAAGAAAATTTACATTTGTCAAATTTGCACTTGCAATGAAAATTTTGGCAAGCTTCCAAGATCATCAGCATTATTGAAATGAGCCTGTAGTTGAAGCAGTTAGGCCTCTTTCACACGGGTGTCCCGAATTTGCTCCAGATGCGTTGCGTGTGCATTGCAGGAAACCAGCACGAGTGCGCACGTAATTTCAGTCCGTTTTGACTGCGATTGTGTTACGTTGTTCAGTTTTTATCGCGCGGGTGCAATGATTTTTGCATGCGCATGGTAAAAAACTGAATGTGGTACCTAGAGCCGAACCCGGACTTCTTCACTGAAGTTCGGGTTTGGGTTAGGTGTTCTGTAGATTTTATCTTTCAATATATCTTTATTGAGATTTTTTTCTAAATCCAAGAAAATACAATGATCAGAGGGATCGTACAAATCACCCGTGCAACGGGTTATATTATATTACACTAATATGCGTCGTTTGCATGTACCAGGTGGAATCATGTACTCCAAAGATTATATCTGTACAATAGGTTAGTATAACAACAGTACAATCCAATGACCAGATCTTACAGAATAAACATGGAGAAATAGGACAGAGAAACTAGAAAATAAATAAAGAAAAGGCAGAGAGGCAGACTCTGTGTAGAATATAGAGGCTTCTGAGTGTACATCAAGGCATAAGATAATGCAAGTAAGTAATGTCAATGTAAACACCAAATATGATTATAGGGGGTTAGAGACCATCAATTGATCACTGGGGTTACCACTCCACTGTGCCCACTCCCTTTCAAATTTGCGTACCGCAAAGTTCTTGTGTGCTAACATTTTTTCAAAAGACCTAGTAGTGTCCACTGAGTTGATGATCTCCTGTATAGTCGGGATTGATGAACTTTTCCAGTTCCTAGTTATGGCCAACTTTGTGGCTAGGAATAAGTGCATGGCAATGGTCCTAAAATCATATGGGATCTCTGTAATGTTAATAAAGAGCAAGGCCAAAGCCGGGTCACTGTTTAGCTCACGGCCCGTTAACTTTGACACTAGCTGGAAGATGCTAGACCATATATCTTTTAGCAAGGGACAGCTCCATAATATGTGCATAAGGGACCCTCTGCCCCCACATCCCCTCCAACACAGCGGCGCCAAGCCAGGATAAATGCGGCTCAATTTCAGAGGGGTGAAGTACCATCTGAGTAGAGTTTTCGAATATGCTTCAAGGTGAGATACACATCTCAATCGTTTAGTTGCATATGTGATAGCTGTGGACCACTGCGCTGGGGGGATGCTGCGACCAAGATCCTGTTCCCACGAGATAATGGGTGTGGTTTTTACAAATGAGTTTTTCTTGCCTAAGAATGTATATAGAGGACGGACTCCCTTCCACTTGGACTGTGTTAAGTTCCATTGGCACAGGAGTTCCGTATGTGAATGGACCCGTAGCGTAGGATTTGTGGCTAAGAGGTGGCGAACTCTCAAGTACTTGTAAAAGTCGTTTTTGTGTATTTTGAACCTTTTTTGCAAGTTTTCAAAGGAGTCAAGATCCTCCAAATTTAGCAACTCCGCCACCGTTACTATTCCCTCCTTTTTCCATCCCTCTAGAGAGAGATCAGGGATAAGGTATTGCAACGCCTCTATTGGAGTGATTTTTGCTATGGATACAGATGTCTTGTGCTCACCTCCATGGTATTTTTTCCAGGCTTTCAAAGAGGCAGAGATTAAATACGGGAGGGAGTGTGGTGATGGTTCCTGGAAAAGAGAGGCTAACAATATAGCCTTCAAATTATGGGTAGGGGCAAGTGTCTGTTCAATATGGACCCAATGTTTGGAACTATCCGCGACCCACCATTCCTTAAGTTGGTGTACTCTAGTGGCAAGGTAGTAATCAAAAATATTCGGAAGATTTAGGCCTCCTACTTTCCTAAATTTCGACATTATTGATTTAGCGATGCGAGGTGGGCCCTTCTTCCAGATAAACTTATTCAGTAGTTTGTTAACAGTATTAAAGAAGGAGCTGGGAAGGTCCAATGGGAGAATTCTGAACAAATAAAGAAGCTTAGGGAGCACATGCTGCTGAAAGGCTGACACCCTGCCCAACCACGAAAGCTCCGTTTTCATTATGTTATCCAATTCTCTTTGGAGATCTATGAGGAAAATAGGAAAATTCGCTTCGTACAATTTTGGGATAGTGGGGGTAAGTTGGACCCCAAGGTATTGAACTCCTGATGTTTGCCAATCCCAAGAGTAGGACTGTTTTAACTGATTCAGGGTATGATTGGGTATAAAAAGGGGGAGGGCTTGGGACTTGCTCTCATTAAGCTTATAAAATGACAAAGAGCCATATGTGTGTATGACCTTTTTTAGCTCATGGAGGGATACGGCCGGGTTGGTTAGGGAAAGGATTATGTCATCCGCATATAGTGAAAGAGTGTGTTGCCTATCACCAATCTGGACTCCCGAGATACTCCCATTTTGTCTGATAGCTTGTGCTAACGGCTCTAAGGATAAAATAAATATGAGGGGGGATAGGGGACAGCCCTGCCTAGTTCCATTTGAAAGGATAAAGGGGTCTGACAGTTCCCCATTGGTCAAAACTCGAGCAGCAGGGCCCCTATACAATGCTCCTATAGCTTTGATGACATCAGCAGGGAAACCCATCTTTTGGAGCACCGAGAAGGCAAACGACCAATTAACTCGGTCGAATGCCTTCTCGGCATCCAGCGTAAGGAACACCGCGGGTACTCGCAGACTGTTGACTCTATCAAGAAGGTTTAATACTCTCCTAGAGTTATCAGTGATTTGCCTACCTGCAACGAAACCCACTTGATCAGGGGCAATCAGGGACGGGACGATCTCCGCCAACCTGTTTGCCAGTAATTTAGCGTAGATTTTCAGGTCAGTGTTGAGGAGGGAAATAGGCCGGAAATTTTGGGGGGCGGTTGGCTCCTTGCCAGGTTTTGGCAAAGTGACAATAGTGGCCTCAAGCATCTCTTTGGGCATATGACCATCTGACATAGTTCTCAGGAAGGATGAGTGCAAATGCGGCCCTAGGATCTCTGAGAAAAGTCTATAGTAGGAGTTAGACAGGCCATCCGGGCCGGCACTCTTTTGGTGGGGTAATTGCCTAATAATACGCAGTATTTCCTCCAGTGTGGTGGGCATGCATATTTTAGCTTTTTGCTCTCCAGACATGGAAGGCAATGAAAGGGAGTCGAGAAATGCATCTATGTCCTGTACAGAAGGCTGAACCACCTCCTTATGATCAGCTAAGTTATAGAGTTGCGAGTAAAAGGACATGAAACTGTTTGCAATTCCTTTTGGGTCATATATTTTGTGGGTTTTTGAAGGGTTCCAGAGAAAGGCGATCCGGGAATTTTGGGCCTTACATTTGATTCTGTTGGCTAGTAATTTCCCAGCCTTATTTGCTTGGGAATAATACAGAGCTTTCACTTTTTTCAGGGACCTTTCATAGTTATGCAGCATGTGCTCCCTCAGCTGAGCCCTAAGAGAGCAAAGCTCCTCCGAGTGGCTAAGCGTAGGAGACGCTTTATTCAGAATCTCTAATGCACGGATTTTGTTCAGTAGATAATTAGTGAGATGTTCCCTTTTCTTTTTAGCCCTGTGCCCAAGCTTAATAAAAATGCCCCTAATATAGGCCTTGTGCGCTATCCAGGTGATAGAAGGATTATCTACTGAGTTGACATTATTCTGAAAATATTCAGACAGTGCGGCTTTCACCTCTAGCTGGCAATCCATATCTGCCAGTAAATATTCATTTAGTCTCCAAGTCGGGTTCGGAGGGCGGTTATACTGTTCTGAGACCGTCACTGAAACGGGTGCATGGTCCGACCATGATATGGTACCTATATCGGAATTTGTGATAGACAGGAGTGAAGCTCTGTCCACCAGCACAAGATCTATGCGGGAATACGACAGATGTGAGGGAGAGAAATACGTGTAGTCACGTTCCGAGGCATGGTGTAGGCGCCAAATGTCGTATAGGGCCATCTTAGAGAGTATGCCCGTTAGTGTAGTAGAGTTCCTTCTTGTAAGGGAGGATGAGTCTACAGATATATCTGGGACTATATTAAAATCACCACAAATAAGGACCCTCCCTTGTTGGACGGATTGGACCTTATTCAGGAGCTTCTGAAGGAAGCGTTGAGGATGTGTGTTGGGTGCATAGAGACTTACCAAGGTGTATAGGACATTGTTCAGATAACATACGTGAATAATATACCGCCCACCGGAGTCGACACTGGAGGATACCGCAGTATACGCCACCGTGTTTCTGATTGCTAGCAGCACTCCTCTCTTCTTTTTAGTGCAGTGAGCCTGGAGGATAACTGGGAAACATCTGTGTTTAAGACGGTTAGCATCAGCAGCTAGTATATGTGTCTCTTGGGCACAGAAGATATCGCACTGCAGGGAGAGGGCCTCCCTCCACATCAGGTTGCGCTTATAAGGGCTATTTAGCCCCCTAACGTTTAACGTGCTAAGCTTTAGTACCATTCTTAATCTTCAGAGCTTGTGGCGCAAAAAGTATATCCCGATGCGGAGGGAGGCACAACCCCGGCAGCCAAGGATGCACACCAGTAATTATAACATAGCATAAAATTCTGCCTAGAACATAAAGAAAGAAAAAAGGTGGAAAGGTAAAAAACGAAAGGTGAGACAAAAACAATGACTGGGAGAACATAACACATAGTAAGGCACTGATCTGTGCCATAGCACATTTTGGGGAAAGAGTCCTGCCAAAAGCCAGAACAAAGGCTACTAGGACTGCTGCTCCATAACATTAGAAGCAGAAGAGATGACCCCTTTAACGCGTTTTCTTGCGTCGTCTATTCTCCACCAATTGCCAATCTCCATAACTCTGGTGAGGCCTAGGAACATCAGGCTCATGAATAGGTTCCACTGTAATGTTCCATGAAGCTAGAGTTGCTTTTCCCTCAGCTACTGATCGGATTACTATCATTGAGCCCTCCTTGTGAATTAAAAGCTTTACCGGAAAACCCCATCTATAAGCAATGGAGTGTGCTCTCAAAGCAGTAGTGATAGGTGCCAGGGACCTCCTAAGCTGTAGTGTCGCTGCTGAAAGGTCCACAAATAATTTCACCCCCTCATATGGGGCCGGGAGAGTTCCCATTTTTCTTGCGGTCATAAGGAGTTGCTCCTTAATGTGGAAAAAATGCACCCTCGCCAGCACATCTCTTGGTACTTCATCCGGCAGGTGCTTAGGCTTGACAATCCTGTGTGCCCTGTCGATTATCAGATCACTTTCAGAGCTATTAGGCAGGAGCAAGCGTATCAGCTTCTGTATATATCCTGTTAATTCAGACGCGGGTATATCTTCTGGAACTCCCCGCATTTTGAGGTTGTTCCGGCGGGAACGGTCCTCTAAGTCCGCAATTTTGGCTTTAAGTTGGGCGACCTCATCAGAAAGGAGCTCATGAGAGTCGATTAACGTGTTATGGGAAGAGGCGAATTCGCCCATCTTCGTCTCCACATGTTCCATCTTATCCCCCAGCTCTGTTACTGTAGCCTGGATCGGGACTAGTGATTTGGCTATTTGTGCCGTGATGGAGTGGTGAAATGCTAGAAGCATGTCCTTTAATAAAGTTCCAGAGGCTGGTTGGTCTGATGTCTGCAGACTCTGTAGCGCCTCATGTATGGATGGGGAACCTGGCTGACTCCCAGATGGAGATGTGCACTCACCGGAGTTGCTTGGGCCTCGGTACCGTGGCCTCTGTTTGTCAGGGCTGGCGGTCGGTGAGGTCCGGGTAGCGGCGTGCTCAGGAGACGCGGGAAAGTCCTCCACCATCATTCTTTGCTCTCTGTGTGAGGCTGCCGCTGGAGGGGATTCCACAGGAGGGGTGCCGAACGGAACTTGCTTTTGCTGGTGACCGGACGGGGAGTGCGCTCCCGATGAAGAAGGGCTAGAGCCCGTTGTGCTGCGCGCTTCTTCTCCGTCGGCGCCATCTTTGATCTTCTCCTGGGTGAAGTAAAAGTTGAGTTTGCCCTGTTATTTCAGGCTCCTCTTGCCTCTGGTCATCATGGAGGCACACAGGCACTTGGAGAGAGGAACGGGCGGCACTTTGGTGGGTGCAAATGGGGTTTAGCAGGACTGTAACGCTGTAATGGAGCAGGAGCTCAGGTTCATGCGTCCATCTCCCTCGGCTGCTTGGCCACGCCCCCCGTGTTATCATGGTTATAAAGGAAAATAATAGCATTCTTAATATAGAATGCTTACTAAAATGTCGATTGTGTAGTTTAATAATTCAAAACACATAATTCACCTTATCCACTTGATTTCGCAGCCAGCATCGTCTTCTTTCTTCTTCTTCCAGGACCTGCAAAAGGACCTTTGATGACGTAATCCTTCTAGCCTTCTATCTTCATTCAGCAGGACCTAAGCTGACGTCACCACGCTCACCACGTAGTGGGCGTGATTACGTAATCAAAGGTCTTTTTGCAGGTCCTGAAAGAAGAAGAAAGAAGACGATGTTGGCTGCGCGAACAAGTGGATGAGGTGAGTTATTATTATTATTTTTTTAACCCCTCAATCAACATTTTAGTAAGCATTCTGTAGTAAGAATGCTATTGTTTTCCCTTATAACATGTTACAAGGGAAAATAATACAGTGAATTTACTTTAATGGGGTCTGAGGTTGCTTATCCCTATCATCTCCTAGCAACCATGCGTGAAAATCGCACTGCATCTGCACTTGCTTGCGGATACTTGCGATTTTCACGCAGCCCCATTCATTTCTGTGGGGCCTGTGTTGTGTGAAAAACGCAAAATATAGAACATGCTGTGATTTTCACGCAACGCACAAGTGATGCATGAAAATCATGGCTCATCTGCATAGCCCCATTGAAGTGAATGGGTCTGGATTCAGTGCGGGTGCAGCACATTCAGATTACGCATTGCACCTGCGTGGAAAACTCGCCTGTGTGAAAGGCCTTTATACTTTTTAGATTTGTGATTGTCATTAGTTTTTTATGTACTAAATTTAATCTAAAAAAAATAGGAAATGTTACTTTGTTAAAAATAAATAAATTTAAAAATTGTATTTATTTTTCTGCTAAATTCCACAAATCTATATACACAGTCACACACACACACATTTTATTTATATTATTTACCAACTGCAAATTCATAAAAGAAATGCGTAATCAGATAAATCCGTTTTTTTTCAAACATATTTTTTATAATTTTATGGTGGTTATTTTGAAGGGCTTCTGTCACCCCCCAAAACAAATTTTTCATTTTTGGGCATATTAAAATCCTTATTGGACGACTATTCCCTATATAGGGCTCTTACCTTGCTCTGTGGCTTAGTTTCACTAAAAATCTAGCTTTTAAAATATGCAAATGACTTCACTACCAGCAAGTAGGGCATCTATTTGCTTGTAGCCGCCGCATCCTCCTTTAAAAGAAAACGCCCCCTTCTCCTGTTGTTTGACAGGGCCAGCGAGCACTCTCCTCCTCCGGCTGGCCCTGTCTGCAATTCAAATCCCGCGCCTGCACCATACGTGTCTTAATTCGGCGCAGGCGCTCTGAGAGAAGGACGCTCGCTTCCTCAGCACTTCCTCAGTGCGCCTGCGCCGATGACGTCACCCGAAAGAGAAGACGTCATCGGCGCAGGCGCACTGAGGAAGTGCTGAGGAAGCGAGCGTCCTTCTCTCAAAACGCCTGCGCCGAATGAAGACACGTAAGGTGCGGGACTTGAATTGCAGACAGGGCCAGCCGGAGGAGGAGAGTGCTCACTGGCCCTGTTAATCAACAGGAGGAGAGGGCGTTTTTTTTAAAAGGAGGATGTGGCAGCTACCAGCAAGTAGATATCCTACTTGCTGGTAGTGAAGTCATTTGCATATTTTAAAAGCTTGATTTTTAGTGAAACCAAGCCACAGAACAAGGTAAGAGCCCCATATAGGGAATAGTCGTCCAATAGGGATTTTAATATGCCCAAAAATGAAAAATTAGTTTTGGGGGGTGACAGAAGCCCTTTAATATTAGGTGTTACATCTTGGTCTGTACACTAAGACAGATAGTGATGTGGGCAGTCTGGGTGACTTTATTATAAATATATTCTCAAATACATTTAATTAGTTATATTGGCTCATTTTGGGAGCAATCATCAAGGAAAATAAAATGGTCACCATCGTAATAGTACACACAAAACCTGTCCTAAATCATGCAACAGAACAAGTTACTTCAGAAAACTGAGCTAAAGAGCTTCCTCATATACTCAGATCCTGCAGAGATTCAGCTGAAGATCTTATCAGCTTTATTCAGGATCATAATTCCTGACAATCACTTTGGAATATATATATATATATATATATATATATATGAACTTGGAAAGTGAAGATGCAGCACACTCTCTTGTTCGGGTGCAAATCAGGCCAATGTGGACCAGCACCACGGTCCAATTCAGTAAAAATGAAAAGAAGCCAGCAGCACACCAGGAATTTCAAAAGGGAAATGTGCGGTTTATTCACCCAATTTCAGTAGCAGCGATGTTTCAACCGCTTGTTGCGGTCTTTCTGAAGCTGTGTGCACATGTGTTACATTCACAAAATATATAGGTATATCAATCAATGATATAATCAAATCAATTAAACATAAAAATGAGCAAAATACATAATATCAACAAATGAGGCTTATAAACCAATCTCCTTAACAGTGTCAAGAAAGTGCATAAATACAATACATTCACATAGTGCTATGATCAATCACATCGCATCGTGGGCATACATAATGCACTATAATTACTTATTACTCGGTGCAGGTGTATCCTGTTCCATAGTGTAACTTTAAAAACTCACAATCAGCTGATAAGCTTCACACAAGGAGCATCGCTGTCTCGGCGGCATCCCCATTCAGTCTCTGCGCATGCGCGGGAAAGCTAAATCTTGCGATCCCTCAGGTGCAGAAAGACTGAGTAAAGCCCATATCCAAGATGGCTCGATCTGATCACTCCCAAGTGTGCGCATGTCCATGCAAAGAAGGAGGCCTCCCACCAATCATCATGTGATCGTTGTCACATGATAGGGCAAAAGCAAATAAACAAAAAAGTTTAATAGTAAACTACGGGTCAGGATCGCATGGATACTCAAGCTCCCAGAGGATATGTGTCACTACCAGAGCTTTGAGACGTTCTCACAGCTCTGTTTCTCCACCCCTGTGATGATGTCACTACTAGAGCTTGGAGGAGTTCCCTCTGCCCTGTTTCTCCGCCCCTGTGATGAGGTCTTTACTTTCTGTTTCCTTCCTCCCAGCTGTCTCTCCTGTGTTTGATTTCGCTGCCTTTAAGTCACCCCTTCTCCTTTGTAGAGGTGCGGATTATACTTTTCATTTGAGCTGTATCTCTCGTTTGAGTATCTTCACCTGTGTGATATCTTTTCACTGGATCTGTGTTCTGCTGAAGCAAGTACTTCGGATATTGTCTGCTGACTTTGGATCTGTTTTCACTGCAGCCGCAGCACCTTCAGTTAAGTGTTCAGACATTGTGTGTTTCTGTTTCTTTGCTGACTGGATCCGAGGCGACCCCGGTTCCGTCCATATACTGAGCAGGGCACAGGTGGCCGTGCCCCTTCCACTATTGTAGGGGTTTCAGTGGTCATCAGCCTAAGGTACGCGGGCATGTCTCGATCCACCATATGGATCCGGACATGTGCATAGCAGCTTAGGGAGAGCTTTTAGGGTTTGACAGGGGTCACCCTTTATCCTCCCTAGTTTGGGTCCGGTCAGTTGCTATTCACTTACAGCCGTGACAATATGCGAATCACGCACACATCCTGTCAACCCTAAGGTCTGATTACAGATCCACTATATGCGTGCACATTGCAGGAAAGGATGGTGTCCCACAGCTGGGACCAACCGTGTCCACGGTCAGGTCACCGCCATGATCAGGAGACGGCAGCGTCGCCGCGGGTCATCGCTGCAAACCGTCCCCGTCCCCCCTGTGTCACCTCACCAATCCACTCGGTGCACTGAATGGTTACTGTCAGACCTAATATAACCCTAACTAATAAGGGCATCAGCAACTTCTTGTTAAAATATTAAAGATATACATTATGTGGGTGGGCCACCAACTGCCATGTATCAAGCGCCACACCTGGAGCAGAACTCAGACCGGGCCATCCTATTAGTATAGAATACAATAAAAAACTGTGGGTAGCTGGCAAGACCCAGAATGCTCTTCTCTTTATGCAGGATGTCAGTCATGATTGTGATTGATAAACAAATCTGTAAAAAAATAAATAAATATGAAAATATTAAAATCAGTTAATCTTGAATTTTTTGTACACATGTTCACTAAGCCTAGAGTAGGGACTATGGACACCACAGTACCCGGGGAGAGCACCACTACTCCACTCTAAAGTCTACAATCAGGCCATTAGGCCTCAAGGTTTTCAAAGTAAAAATCCAGAATAACTCTTGCTTTTTGAGGAGGGCTTTCCTATCTCCCACCCATCTACCCTATTGTATTTGTTCTAGTATGCGGAACCTCGGATTCTTTTGCGAGTGCCCTGCCTCTTTGAAGTGTTTGGACACTGGCAAATCCATTTTTTCTTTTCTAATGGATTATCGATGTTGATTTAACCGTGGTATCAAAGGTATTTTGCATCTGTTGGATGGCTTGGGTGGACCTGCACAACTAGATAAATTTTATGGGTGGACCTGCACAAGTAGATCATTTAATTTGCATAAACATGGGTATATGGGAAAGACATGCAAATGAGCAGAATCTGCCTTGTTTTTCAGCTGTCATAAGGCTATGAAAACCAATAATTGGCGCTATTGAGTTATGAACAGCCATGCGCCCTGCATGGTGCATGTGTTCAATCTGGTTGTCACGCGGTTACTGTAGTCTTCCACCCATCTGCAAGACATCCTAAAAATGGCCAGGAAACTTTGCATGCACTTCAGCCACTCGTACACTGCAAAGCACACCCTCCTTGAGCTGCAGCGGCAGAATAGCATTCCCCAACATAAGCTGATATGCGATGTTTTCACCCGTTGGAATTCAACCCTCCATATGTTGGACCAACTGTATAAACGGAGAAAGGCCATCAATGATCCAAGTGGAAAGGAGTACTCCCCTGTGTAATTTCGATGTCAGTTAGTCGCAGTTCATCTTTTGCTCAGGCCCTTTGAGGATGCCACATTATTTGACGGTCGCCAGGACTACGGGATGAAAGACGTCATTCCACTGATTCCTGTCCTGGAACAGATGCTGCTAAATATGGCTGGTCAGGGGACTGGAGATGTGGTGCTTAGATCTCATGGCCATGTGTGCCCTGTGGGGGCTGAACTGGAGGAGGAGGAGGAGGACATTGGAGCACAAGCAATGACTAGCAAAATGGGTTGTTTTGCTACACAGGTGACAGGAGAGGAGGAAAAGTAGGAGCAGGAACAGCCAGAAGAGCTACAGGGCGATAATGAAGATGAGGCAGAGGACCCAGACACACCTTGGCAGTATGCTGTGGAGATCGAGGCAGGGAGTCGCTCTGCGTCACAAATGGCCCGCTGCATGCTCACTTGCTTGGGCAGTGACAGCTGAGGAATGACTTCTGGCTCTCCACCTTTTTAGACCCTCGCTACCAGTCCAAAATGGTGGCCTTTTTTACGCCCACTGGGAAGGAAGACAAACTGAACTACTATAGAGACATCCTATGTAGTCAGTTGGCAGCTGCCTATCTGCGCCATCGTCCATCCTCTCGCAGCTTTGACCAGGGGGGCCCTCTGCGCTTACGTTCCACTGCCATGGCTGCAGGGGAGGGGAAGGGTGGCAAGAGCAGTACCAGCTCCATCAGCAGCAGCCTGTGTCTACAGTCGCTGATGAGCAGCTTTCTTCACCCGCATAGTGAATAAACTACTCACCAGCAGTTATACATAGAGCAGAACCTGAACCAGCAGGTGGTGGCATAATTGGAGTGAACCCTGCCAGCCGACATTGAAGATCCGCTGGACTACTGGGCAGCCAAACTGGATTTGTGGCCAGCTGGCCGAGTTTGGCCTGGAAAAGCTGTCCTGCCCGGCTAGTAGTGTGGCATCAGGGCAGGTGTTTAGTGCGGCGGGGGCCATAGTTACCCCAAGAAGAACTCACCTGCCCACCAAAAATGTGGAGAGACTGACCTTTGTCAAGATGAATCAGGCATGGATCAGCCAGGATTTCCAGCCACCAATTCCTGATACATCAGACTAGATCATCCATAGTGCCACACCAACACTTTGACAAAAGATACTAGTTTCTTCTGGCTACCTGCCTCAGCTACTATTCTGATGCTGCCACCTGCCTGATGCCACACATCTGATACCAAGTGCTCCTTCTTTCACCCACCATCTTCAGCGGGTACTGGTTCTGCCACCCACCCTATCTTCTTGCCACTCTGTGGTCTCCTAATGCTGCTCCTACTTCCACTCTATGTCACCTTGCCACTCTGTGGCTTCCTGATGCTGCCACCACCACCACCACACTCTGTCATTGTGCCACTCTGCCGCCTCCTGATGCTGCCACTACCTACACACTCTGTCTTTGGGCCACTCTGTGGCCTCCTGATCCTGCTGCCACCTCCAGACTCTGTCATTGGGCCACTCTGTGGTCTCCTCATGCTGCTGCCACCTCCACACTATGTCACCTTGCCACTCTCTGGCCTCCTGATGCTGCCGTCACCTCCACACTTTGTCATTGTGCCACTCTGTGGCCCCCTGATGGCTGCCGCCACCTACAGACTCTGTCATTGGGCCACTCTGTGGTCTTCTCATGCTGCTGCCACCTCCACACTTTGTCACCTTGCCACTCTGTGGTCTCCTGATGCTGCAGCCACCTACAGACTCTGTTATTAGGCAACTCTGTGGTCTCCTCATGCTACTTTCACATCACTACAATGTCATAGGGCCACTTTGTGGACCTCCCACCCTTCCTACTTCATTGCTGGGCCACTATTTAGCCTTTTTGGTTTGGCTGACATCATCATTTATTTGACCCTTCCTCTGATCATTCAGAAGGAAGGTAAAATGAGACACACAACGGATTCTGTCTGTGCAACAGCTGTAAGGCCTGTATGGTCCCATCAGAATTGGCTTGAGATTTGGCAGCCAAAAGCGGGAGTGGGTACAAAACACGTGCAAATATTCTGTTCACGTGTCATCTCTGTTTTGGATCCACTCCTGTTTTTTTGAGCATTAGAAATACTGATGGATTACTGACCGAGTGAGGGCAGATGCTCCACAGACAGGATTCCATTTTTGTGGATTATTGTTCTTACGGATCAGAGGAAGGGAAAAATAATCAGTGATGTCCACACACTGCTGACACCCTCTCCACCAGGGCCGGATTAAGAGCATCATGGGCCTGGTGCAGAAGATTTGAATGGGCCTTTTTATAGAAAATGAAAACGCAATGCAGAGCAATTTTTTATAACACAAATAAAGTGTGAATTTACGCAAAATACGCATGCATAAAGTTTAAAGTGTGAACGAGTCTGCGTAATCCTATTCAAGTCTATTGGACTAAAGTTCATGCGTAATTTTGAAGCAGATTTACACACGGGTTTGCATGTGAAAAATCTTCTGTGTGAACTTAGCCTAAGTGTACATCTTTGGCAACAGTTTAAATATACAGCCATCTATATAGATGGCTGTATTATATACAGTCACCCCCCAAGGAGTTAACTAGTGCTGCTGGATATGTCATTCAGGAGCATGGAAAAGCTATTCACGTCTAGCTTTTCCATGCTCTTGAATTGCATATGTGTTTATAAAAGCTAATCTATTATAAGCAGATGTGCCATTGAGGAGCTTGGAAAAGATAGGTAGACAAGAAATAGTCACCTAGCTTTTCCATGCTCCTGAATGGCATATTGCTTATATGCATACATGTTTATAATAGCCAAGCTATTATATGCAGATATGCCATTCAGGAGCATGGAAAAGCTAGGTGAGAAACAGTCCACCTAGCTTTTCCATGCTCCTGAAAGGCAGATCTGCCTTTAGGCATATCTGTTTTTAATAGCTGAACTATTATAAGCAGATATACCATTCAGGAGCATGGAAAAGCTAGGTGACAATTTCTCACCTAACTTTTCCATGCTATGCTCTTGAATGGCAAATCTGCCTTTAGGCATATCTGTTTATAATAGCTGATCTATTATAAGCAGATATGTCATTCAGGAGCATGGAAAACCTAGGTGAGAAATAGTCACCTAGCTTTTCCATGCTCCTGAGTGGCAAATCTGCCTATAGGCATATTTGTTTATAATAGCTGATCTATTATAAGCAGATATTCCATTCAGGAGTATTGAAGAGCTAGGTGACTATTTCTCACCTAGCTTTTCCATGCTCTTGAATGGCATATCTGCTTATAATAGATCAGGCTCAGCTATTATAAATATATATACATATATATATATATATAGATCCATAAAAGAAGTTCAGGCAGCACTCCTGTCGTTTGCTCAGCCGTAGCTGTGTGGTGCCAGCGGTGGTCCCTCGATTCAGGACGTAAAACAATGAAGAAAATCCGCAGCACTCCTTGAAGTATAGAAAAAATGTGTAGTTTTATTCACACATGTCAAATAAGACAACGTTTCGGTTCTCTCACAGAACCTTTTTCAAGTCAAGTGAACATAAAGTGCATAAGTGCTAGTATAAATACATCATCACATTGTAATCAATTAGTCATCAACCAATACAAAATCAGTGCACTCCCATATTTAGGGCATGTTACAATTCATTCCTTCTCTCTCTGTGCCTAGATAGAGACTAATCACAGTGCTTCTCCATTCATGATTCACATTTACTACATACAAGTGCCAAAATTAAAGTGCAAAGTGCAATATAAACCCTATATCCTAAGTTACCTTGCTGTGGTTACATACGAAGGAACAGGAGGAGATGGCGTCTGAACTTGTGTGGAGGCACGCCACCGCTCGCGTCTCTCCCTCCTCAGTGTGCATGTGTCAATTCCATCCCCACTGACAACGCAGTACATAACCTCTCTGCGTCATCCGAAGGCGGAGATCTAACGTCATGACGTCAGATCCACTCCGTCAGCCACCACTACGCACGCATGCGTGCCAGTGAGCCGCGGCAGTGATCCACGCCAAGTCATAGATCTCTTCCGCCATTTTACTCTAGGGCAATCGTTTGGGCATTGTCTTGCGCCTTTAACTCCTTCTGTTCCTTCTTTCCACTTACCAACCAGCGAAGGTGAAGGCTTGAACCATGCTTTCAAAAAGAGCATATAATATTCTATCATGAATCCGTCATGTAACATCCATTGGGTCCACCCCATACAGTATGCTGAATACACATAGGAGTTAGATCAGTGAAAGGGCATTATCCAACCATCCCTCCTGTCACCCTAAATTCGACATTTAACCCTTTGGGTTTCAGAGTATCTAACCGAAAAATCCATCTAAGCTCAGTTTTCTTTAAAATGGTTAAACGGTCCCCTCCTCTGTCCAGTGGTTTTACATGATCCAAAACCATAAATCTCAACTCACTCTCTTTATGATTTTTTTCAACAAAATGTTTCGACACGGGCAGATCACGTCTTTTATTTCTGATAGATTGTCTGTGGTTATTCAACCTAGTTTTTACATCACATGTGGTTTCGCCCACGTATAACACCTTGCATGGACACCATAAAACATATATCACCCATGATGAATCACATGTGAGATAATGCCTTATCTTAAAGATTTCTCCCGTGTCTGGATGCGCGAACTCTGATCCTTTTTGCATCAGTTTGCAATTCACGCATCCCAGACACGGGAAAGATCCCAAGCGCTTCATCTTCAAAAAAGTCTGTCTCAACTGACCCTTTTCGGGTAATCTGGAGCGCACCACTTTATCCCTAATGTTGCCCACTCTTTTATATGCCATCATAGGCTGTTGTTTAAAGGCCTCTATGTTGGGATGTCCACTGCTAAGCAGCCCCCAGTGGCGTCTCACTATTTTTTCAATATTGGGACTCAATTCATTATAAGTTGATACAAACGGTAATCTGTCATTAGCCTGTCTTGGTTTCAACATCAACAATTCCCTTCTAGGGATATCCCTTGCTCTATCAGCATGTTTCTTCACTAACCCACTAGGGTACCCCCTAGTTATAAAGGATTGTTGCATCTTAGACAATGCTGAGGTCATATTTTTGTCCTTATCAACTATTCTCCGTACTCTCAACATTTGACTATATGGCAAAGAATTCACCATTCTCCGAGGGTGTCCACTCGTAAAGTGTAACAATGTATTCTTATCGGTGGGTTTAACATTCAAATCCATATGTAGTTGTTCGTCCTCAATATACACCTGTGTATCCAGAAACTGCACCCGGTCAGCCGATGCCGTTAACGTAAATTGGATCTCCCGATCAAGGGAGTTCAAAAATGCGTGAAAGTCCATCAGCTGCTCCATGGTGCCGGTCCAGATGAGGAAAATGTTGTCTATGTATCTCCACCACGTCAAAACCCGATTGAAGTGGGGAGATACATAGACGAGACGCTCCTCAAATGACCGTACAAATATATTTGCGTAAGTGGGCGCGGCATTGGACCCCATTGCCGCGCCCCTTACCTGCAAATAGAACTGCCCCTGGAACTCAAAATAATTGTTCCTCAGGGACAACTCCAATAGTGTCAGTACAAACTGCTGAACTGCAGCGGGATGTTCCGAACATTGCAGCATCTCCGCTACAGCCCTCAAGCCCTTTTCGTGATTGATCGAGGTGTATAATGTGTATTTTTCTAGCAATATCAAACCTGGGGTCCCGGGCCAAAGGCTCATAGACACCTGGTTCTCCTAACTGCCTGTTTATTTCTCCTATAACAGGCAGTATATAGTAGAAATAAACAGGCAGTTAGGAGAACCAGGTGTCTATGAGCCTTTGGCCCGGGACCCCAGGTTTGATATTGCTAGAAAAATTGATATACAATTGATCATTGCGGAACAGAATGGTGTCATAGATAAACAACTTAAAGAGTTTTTGGTGGTGAAATCTCCGGTTACGCCGACTATATATGTACTACCCAAAATACATAAAAGGCTGATCGACCCCCCAGGACGGCCAATAATTTCTGGCAGGAATTCGATTCTCTCAAACATTAATGTCTTTCTTGACAAAATGTTGAGGGAATATGCGTTGGGTGCGAGATCATATATTAGGGATACTGGGGATTTCATCACCAAAATTAGTGGGACACGGATCCCGCCAGGGGCGATTGTAGCATCTTTTGACATTGTGTCATTATACACCTCGATCAATCACGAAAAGGGCTTGAGGGCTGTAGCGGAGATGCTGCAATGTTCGGAACATCCCGCTGCAGTTCAGCAGTTTGTACTGACACTATTGGAGTTGTCCCTGAGGAACAATTATTTTGAGTTCCAGGGGCAGTTCTATTTGCAGGTAAGGGGCGCGGCAATGGGGTCCACTTACGCAAATATATTTGTACGGTCATTTGAGGAGCGTCTCGTCTATGTATCTCCCCACTTCAATCGGGTTTTGACGTGGTGGAGATACATAGACGACATTTTCCTCATCTGGACCGGCACCATGGAGCAGCTGATGGACTTTCACGCATTTTTGAACTCCCTTGATCGGGAGATCCAATTTACGTTAACGGCATCGGCTGACCGGGTGCAGTTTCTGGATACACAGGTGTATATTGAGGATGAACAACTACATATGGATTTGAATGTTAAACCCACCGATAAGAATACATTGTTACACTTTACGAGTGGACACCCTAGGAGAATGGTGAATTCTTTGCCATACAGTCAAATGTTGAGAGTACGGAGAATAGTTGATAAGGACGAAAATATGACCTCAGCATTGTCTAAGAAGCAACAATCCTTCATAACTAGGGGGTACCCTAATGGGTTAGTGAAGAAACATGCTGATAGAGCAAGGGATATCCCTAGAAGGGAATTGTTGATGTTGAAACCAAGACAGGCTAATGACAGATTACCGTTTGTATCAACTTATAATGAATTGAGTCCCAATATTGAAAAAATAGTGAGACGCCACTGGGGGCTGCTTAGCAGTGGACATCCCAACATAGAGGCCTTTAAACAACAGCCTATGATGGCATATAAAAGAGCGGGCAACATTAGGGATAAAGTGGTGCGCTCCAGATTACCCGAAAAGGGTCAGTTGAAACAGACTTTTTTGAAGACGAAGCGCTTGGGATCTTTCCCGTGTCTGGGATGCGTGAATTGCAAACTGATGCAAAAAGGATCAGCGTTCGCACATCCAGACACGGGAGAAATCTTTAAGATAAGGCATTATCTCACATGTGAATTATCATGGTTGATATATGTTTTATGGTGTCCATGCAAGGTGTTATACGTGGGCGAAACCACATGTGATGTAAAAACTAGGTTGAATAACCACAGACAATCTATCAGAAATAAAAGACGTGATCTGCCCGTGTCGAAAAATTTTGTTGAAAAAAATCATAAAGAGAGTGAGTTGAGATTTATGGTTTTGGATCATGTAAAACCACTGGACAGAGGAGGGGACCGTTTAACCATTTTAAAGAAAACTGAGCTTAGATGGATTTTTCGGTTAGATACTCTGAAACCCAAAGGGTTAAATGTCGAATTTAGGGTGACAGGAGGGATGGTTGGATAATGCCCTTTCACTGATCTAACTCCTATGTGTATTCAGCATACTGTATGGGGTGGACCCAATGGATGTTACATGACGGATTCATGATAGAATATTATATGCTCTTTTTGAAAGCATGGTTCAAGCCTTCACCTTCGCTGGTTGGTAAGTGGAAAGAAGGAACAGAAGGAGTTAAAGGCGCAAGACAATGCCCAAACGATTGCCCTAGAGTAAAATGGCGGAAGAGATCTATGACTTGGCGTGGATCACTGCCGCGGCTCACTGGCACGCATGCGTGCGTAGTGGTGGCTGACGGAGTGGATCTGACGTCATGACGTTAGATCTCCGCCTTCGGATGACGCAGAGAGGTTATGTACTGCGTTGTCAGTGGGGATGGAATTGACACATGCACACTGAGGAGGGAGAGACGCGAGCGGTGGCGTGCCTCCACACAAGTTCAGACGCCATCTCCTCCTGTTCCTTCGTATGTAACCACAGCAAGGTAACTTAGGATATAGGGTTTATATTGCACTTTGCACTTTAATTTTGGCACTTGTATGTATTAAATGTGAATCATGAATGGAGAAGCACTGTGATTAGTCTCTATCTAGGCACAGAGAGAGAAGGAATGAATTGTAACATGCCCTAAATATGGGAGTGCACTGATTTTGTATTGGTTGATGACTAATTGATTACAATGTGATGATGTATTTATACTAGCACTTATGCACTTTATGTTCACTTGACTTGAAAAAGGTTCTGTGAGAGAACCGAAACGTTGTCTTATTTGACATGTGTGAATAAAACTACACATTTTTTCTATATTTCAATGTGTGTTGCGGATTTTCTTCATTATATATATATATATATATATATATATATATATATATATATATGCCTATAAGCAGATATGCAATTCAGGAGCATGGAAAAGCTAGGTGAAAAAATCATCACCCAGCTTTTCCATGCTCCTGAATGACATATGTATAAATTATACAGTATACGGTATAATAGGTGAGGTGAGTCAATGCTGATTTGCTTACCGCCTATAAGTTCTTTTCTGGGCAGTACAATGAAGGCTGCTGAACGCGACTCACAGCTGGGCAGCACCCCTGACTCCACGCAGGAAGAATTTTGAACTTCCCGCAAGCAGAAGCCGACGGTCTTTCACTTTACGGCAAGGCCTAGGCCCCAGGGGAGGAGTCTTATGTGACGACACAGCGCGGCGCACACAGCTGACCTGTCGCCTGACCTGATCTGTCAGCAGTCACTGTCCTGGTGAGTTCTGTAAAGGGCCAGCCTGGGAGATTTCTCCTTGCCAAACATGCGAACATAGGGCAATGTCCGCCGGTACCATATTCTTTTGCATTGCGCCAAACTTTGACCCATGACACACACATCAGGTGGGACAGGACAGCCAATTGAGATGTTTCAGCACATGGACACACCCCCACCCTATAACAGAACTAGATCTGGCAGCCATTTTACATTCTTTGTTTTGCCAGTGTAGGGAGAGGTTGCTTTGTGGAGCAGGGGCAGACTGTTAGGGACACCAAACGCTAGCTAATAGGGCTACAAAAGTCCTTTTAAGGACTGGTATAGGTGTGCTATTGATAGGTGTGATATACTGAGGGGTGTGATATACTTATAATATACTTTCTAACATAGAAAGTATATAGTGCATTTGTATTGTGCAGCATTTGTGTGATATACCTGTTGCCCCCCAAAAAAATGATTGAGGGGTGCGATATACCTGCTTCCACCAAATATCGATTGAGGCCTGCGATATACCTGCTTCAACAAAATACAGATTGACGGGTGCAATGTACCTGCTTCCACAAAATACTGTTTAAGGGTACTTTCACACTAGCGTTGCTGGAACTGCCTACTGGATCTGGCAATCTGTATGCAAACGGATACCATTTGTAGACAGATCCTGATGCGGATCCGTCACACAAATGTATTGTACAATACTGAATCTGTCTCTCCAGTTGTCAAAAACAGATCCGGTATTTATCTTTTTCACATTTTTAAAGGTCTGCGCATGGGCAGACCACAAAACTGGATCTGTTTTTCCGGAAAACTTAGGGCCGATTCCGGCATTAATGCATTTTAATGTAAAATAATGCCAGATCCGGCATTCCAGCAAGTGTTTCTAAATTTTGGACGGAGAAAATACAGCAGAGTGCTACGTTTTTTTTTTTTCAGTCCAAAAACCATACATTGACTGAACTTAAAACATTGAGAGGCATACTGAATGAATTGCTCTCCATTCAGAATGCTTTAGGATAAACTGATCAGTTTTTTTCCAGTATTGAGCCCCTAGGAGAGAACTCAATACTGGAAAAGAAAAACGATAGCGTGAAAGTACCCTAAGGGCTTTTTATATATCTGCTTCCACAAAATACAGATTGAGGGGTGCAATATACCTGCTTCCACAAAATACTGATTAAGGGGTTTTATATACCTGCTTTCACAAAATACAGATTTAGGGTAGCGATACACCTGCTTCGACCAAATATTGATTAAGGAGTTCTATATACCTGTTTCCACAAAATACTGATTGAGGGGTGCGATATACCTGCTTCCACCAAATATTGATTAAGGGGTTCTATATACCTGTTTACACAAAATACAGATTGAGGGGTGCAAAATACCCGCTTCCACCAAATATTGATTAAGGGGTTCTATATACCTGCTTCCACAAAATACTGATTAAGGGGTTGGATATACCTGCTTCCACCAAATATTGATTGAGGCCTGCAATACACCTGCTTCCACAAAATACTGATTAAGGGGTTGGATATACCTGCATCCACCAAATATTGATTGAGGCCTGCGATACACCTGCTTCCACAAAATACTAATTAAGGGGATTGATATACCTGTTTCCACTAAATATTGATTGAGGCCTGCAATATACCTGTTTCCACAAATACTGCTCTTCTCTAGGGACTTTGGCACAGGGTCATTTTGAAAATCACAGGCAGAGGAAGAGGCAGGCCGTTCTGCAGGGTTGGTAGGGATCGGGCAGGTGCACCAGACGGAAGCCTAAGTGGGAAGTTGGAGAAGGTGCGTGCGATTACGTCAAAGGATGGACCAGAGTTGGTTGAGTGGCTCACTCAGCCTTCCACTTCTGCACCCTTCTCATCCTCTGTATCTGCACCCTCCTCACTCTCTGCTGTGTGCACCCCCAAAGACACCACCACCACCATAGCCCCTCCACAGAGGAATTATTTTCCAATTCATTCCCAGACCATACCGATGTACAGTTATGTTTGGCATCGGATGAGGAACAGGAGGTAGCAATGGCCGCCACCCAGCAGTCTGACGACAGTACCCAGATCGGCCCAAGGAGGGTGGTCCCTGCTGTTGCTGCCTACTCCGAGATCTCTAATGTCAGTGGTGGTGAAGGTGAAGATGATGACGTGTTGATAGAATTCACTTGGGTGCCCAAAAGAGAGTAAGAGGAGGGGAGTTCAGAGGGAGAGACGGAGCAGCAGATAGGGAGGAGAAGGAGGAGAACCAGGCAGAACTTGCAGTGCACAGGAGGCAAAAAGCAGACTGCAAATGTATCTGGAGCAAACCATCCACCATGTACAGTCACATCTTGCGCTCCCAGGATGCCGGCACATGGCTCCACAGTGTGGCTTTTTATTAACGTGTCAGCTGCTGACAATAGTGTTGCCAACTGCAGCCTGTGCTGTCAACGCATAAGTCGCGGTAAGCCCAACACTCACCTACGGACGACAGCCTTAAAAAGACACCTGGCATCCCATTACGAGCACAATGGGAGCAACGCCGTCAGAACCCACAAAGCCACACTCCCGGCACTCCACGTCCTGCCTCTTCTCCTTCTCCTCTCTCCTCCCATTTGTACTCCACTCCACCTTCCACCGTGCCGTCATCGCGTTCATCTGGCAGAAGGCAGGCTTCCATGGCCCAAATGTTCGAGCGTAAAAAGTTGATGATGCCGGATAACCCTCTTGCCCAACGGCTAACCGCTGGCTTGCCTGAACTGCTAGCCCACCAACTACTGCCATATAAACTGGTGGACTCGGAGGCCTTTATAAAATTTGTAGCCATTGGCACACCGCAATGGAAGGTCTCCGGAAGGAAATATTTCTACCAGAAGGGCATCCCAGAGCTATATGGCCACGTTCAGCGGCGAGTGAATATATTTCTGGCACACAGTGTCAGTGCCAATATACATCTGACCACAGAAATGTGGTCTAGCAAACACGGGCAGGGAAGGTACATAACTTTTACTGCCTACTGGGTGAACCTTCTCAAGCATGTAACCTGTGGCAACCATGTGGATTTGGTGTTACCACCACGGATTGCATGCAGGCCTGCCTCTCCTCCTCCTCCTACTCCATTCTCCGTCTCCTCCTCGGCTGACTCCTCCTTTTCCACTTCTACTGCCTCTTTCGCTGCACCCCAAGCTCCTTAGAACCTATTTGACGTGCTAGGTGAGACGTTGCCATGCTGTGCTGCGGCTGTTGTGCCTGGAAGCCAAGATCCACACCAGTCCTGCAATGCATTCAGCTCTGCGGTCACAGGTCGATCAGTGGCTAATTCCGCTAAATTTGACAGTTGGCAAAGTGGTGTGCGACAACAGTGCCAATCTGTTGAGCGTGCTGAAACAGGGCAAAATGACACACATGCAGTGCATGGCACACGTCCTGAACTTAGTCATGCAGCGATTCGTTGCCAAAACCCCTGGGTCCAGGACGTCTTGCAGTAGGCCAGGAAAATCTCTGGCCATTTTAGAAGATCTTACACGGCCATAGCTGGCCTTGCTGACGTTCAGCGGCGACACCACCTGCCTGTCAGACATCTGATTTGTGACAGCCCAACGTGCTAGAACTCCACCTTGTATATGCTTGAAAGGCTGCTCCAGCAGCAACGTGCCGTTAACGACTACCTTGACAAACTCTGCAGCAGGACAGGTTCTGGGGAGCTTGGTTTCTTTTCACCATGTCAGTGGCTTCTCATGTGCAACACATGCAGACTTCTGTGGCCATTTGATGAGATCACCAATCTGGTCAGTCGCAGCCAGGGCGCCATCAGTGACATTGTTACCTTACACCTTCTTTCTGGAGCGTGCATTGCGTTGTGTCAATGATCAAGCCTTCAAGGAGCAGGAGCTGGAAGACGAGGAAGTCGCAATGCTGAATGAATTCCCAGGGGGGACTACTCAATCTTAGACAAGTCAGCAGAAGTCTGAAGAGGAGTCAGAGGAGGATGGTGGCTGCGGGGAGGAGGAGGAGGAGCAAGAAGAGCAGGCTTTGAGGGGGACTTTAAACTTTTCGGAGACCCCATTGTGTTGTCCGTGGCTGGGGGGAGGAGACCAAGGACAACATTCAAGAAACAACACAGAATAGTCCAATACTGATTAGATACTCATACATAAATTCCTGCAAGTTTTCAAAGAAGGCTCAAAAAGCTACGAATAAAACGTAACTTTTAATCGCCAATTAAATATTGAATCACTTGAAATTCCTCTAAAAAATAACTGACATAAATCAAAGTGGACCTAACTATAACACAAAATCCAAAAATGCAAAGAGGGAAGAGTGGGGTTAGTGTACACTAGGGAGAAATGTCCCTGACAAGTCCCCAGCTAGTACCTCAACCCACAGGAACACCCTGATGGTGGGTGGCCTGTGGGCCCCTACCTGCCCTGCCTTACCCTCTGTTTGCCCTAAACACTCCCAACGTGTTTCCCCAATTACTGGTTTATCAGGGGAATAATATGGCACAATAATTCCTCAACCAAGTGATAATCAAAAAGTAGTCCAGAAAAAAATGTATCATTGTTAACTAATAATTTATTTACACTGAGAGAAGAGAAAAATATACCTGATTACTAAGACATAAATATCCGATGCATTAGATCAGGGGTGTCAAACTCAAATTCATCGGGGGCCGCATCAGCAGTTTGGTCACCCTCAAAGGGCCGGTTGTATCTGTAGGACTATGTGTCCACTCTTTATTATCATAAATTATTGTCACTGCATTCAATTATTACTGTTTTGGTGGGTTTTGAACTAATTGTGGTCTGTGGGTGGCACTGTTATGGGGGATCTGTGGATGGCACTGTTATGGGGGATCTGTGGGTGACGCACTGTTATGGGGGATCTGTGGGTGACACTTATGGGGGATCTGTGGGTGACACTTATGGGGGATCTGTGGGTGACACTTATGGGGGATTTGTGGGTGGCTCTTATGGGGGATCTGTGTATGACAGTTATGGGGGGGATCTGTGGATGACACATATATAGCATCTTATGCTATGTGTCATCCACAGATCCCCTCCATAAGTGTCCCTGTAGTGAATGACCCTCAATACACGGGCTAGGGGCCGGCATCTGCTTTTATAATGACAGCGGGGCCCGTGCAGTGACTATTCTACTACACGGGCCCCGCTCACTGTATAATCGCATCTCTAATAGTTAATGGTTACCGTATGTATATAATCGCATAAGGAGCGCTGTGTATTACCGGTACTTACAACTACAAGCGCTCGCCGAAAGGAGGGAGGAGGCAGGCCGGGAGGACAGGCGCTGGCAGCGTGAGTCATACGTCATGCGCCCACGCCGCCTGCTTTATTCATAAAGTGGGCGGCGCAGGCGCGTGACGTATGACTCACACTGCCAGCACCCGTCCCCCCAGCCTGCCTCCTCCCTCCTCTCGGCGAGCGCTTGTAGTTGTAAGTACCGGTAATACACAGCGCTCCTTATGCGATTATATACATACGGTAACCATTAACTATTAGAGATACGATTATACAGTGAGCGGGGCCCGTATAGTAGAATAGTCACTGCACGGGCCCCGCTGTCATTATAAAAGCAGATGCCGGTCCCCAGCCCCTCCTCCCTCACAGCTGATACACCCGATACAGGAGCCGGGAGGAGCGGGGGCCGCCTGCAGGAAGTGATAATAAAAGGTGAAGGCTGGCGGCCGGCGGCGGCTACGCGGGCCACATGACGAGGTCTGGCGGGCCGGATTCGGCCCGCGGGCCTTGTGTTTGACACCCGTGCATTAGATTATCAGCACAACACAACAATCGATACACATGATCAAAACTGAATCTCAGGTAAACATGATTGTAACAAAGACATATGCAGGGTTGTTAATCACCAAATTAATGGCCACATAATTATAGATAGAAAAAAAGGGGGCATATGTCTTCCTATTCCAACAATTCAAACAGGGCGCAATACAATCCCTCAGCCTGGTAAACAGTTGTCAATGTATGTACATACAGTCACCCAGTGCAAAATCAATCATGTAGATGTTAATCCATAAGCAGTTAGAGCTGATACATAAAGCAACCAGATAGTGGTCACAAAGATATAAGCTCGATTCACATACTTTTGCTGGCGCATGAATGATAGAACAAACATCCGGCCAGGGAAGCACTAATATTTATGCGCCACCAAATAACCAGAGGTATGGTCAAAAAGCCATAATAAGTTAAGCCCGATACATTATGTTCATGAAAAGAACAATGGTGGTCACAAGGACCTCTCACATATAAAGTAGATGTTAGACTGCCATGACTAGTACATCAGGGTCGACCTCGATATGGATGCACGTCCCCAGTCAGGTCACACCTCCACTTTATAAAGCTCACAAGCATGCGGGGCTTCCGATGAATGGAGCGCATGCCAGATGCACGTGCGTGTCCTGTACTGGAAGTCCGGTCAGTGAAATGCAAAATGCGCTCCACCAACAGGAAATAGATCAAGTGGAGCGCACACCTATGCATATGAGTCTCCTGAGTACTGGATATCCGGGCAGTGGAATAGGGTATGCCCCACCCACAGGACGACACAGTATGTGGTGGAGCGTTACCTGTTAGTGACCTAGCACTGGTGGTATCCGTACAAAGTGATTTTAAATCACATGTTGAAGGAAGGAATAGATTATAGTTATATAAACCGGAGACTCAAATAGGTCAATAGTAATCATGAAGACGAGTGTGTTCAAATTGACATAACCTCCCAGAGTATGTAACAATCAAAAAAGTTGAATACACAATTAACACATATTAAGTGGATAATATAAATATAGAGGGAAGCCCTTTGTTACTAAGGGTTACCAATAATTAAAAAAAGATATTACTTTATGACGCTTTGTGCGCCAATATAAATGGCTTGTTTAAGTGCCCCTTGGTATGTAAATCTGAAGGACAATTGGCCACACTAAGTCCCTCCTACAACAGAGACACCTGGAAATATATCATCACAAAAAACACGTAAAAGTTAGTATTTTGTTCAATCCAAGGGAGGACTGGGATGTAAAACGATAGATCCGTCGATCCCAGTCACCCCTTCTCTGGGATTCCCTGACTAGTTCAAAGCCGAGAACCTGAGGACCTCACGTTTCCCCCCATGTACTTGTAACACATGATTGGCTACTGGTTAGGGATGAGCGAACTCGAACTGTATAGTTCGGGTTCGTACCGAATTTTGGGGTGTCCGTGACACGGACCCGAACCCGGACATTTTCGTAAAAGTCCGGGTTCGGGTTCGGTGTTCGTCGCTTTCTTCGCGCTTTTGTGACGCTTTCTTGGCGCTTTTTGAAAGGCTGCAAAGCAGCCAATCAACAAGCGTCATACTACTTGCCCCAAGAGGCCATCACAGCCATGCCTACTATTGGCATGGCTGTGATTGGCCAGAGCACCATGTGACCCAGCCTCTATTTAAGCTGGAGTCACATAGCGCCGCCCGTCACTCTGCTCTGATTAGCGTAGGGAGAGGTTGCGGCTGCGACAGTAGGGCGAGATTAGGCAGATTAACTCCTCCAAAGGACTTGATTAACTGATCGATCTGCAGCTGTGGATCATTGAGCTGCTGATCCTCAATTGCTCACTGTTTTTAGGCTGCCCAGACCGTTTGTCAGTCACATTTTTCTGGGGTGATCGGCGGCCATTTTGTGTCTTGTGGTGCGCCAGCACAAGCTGCGACCAAGTGCATTTAACCCTCAATGGTAGGGTTGTTTTTTGGCTAAAGCCTACATCAGGGTGAAGCTGTCACACCAAGTGCATTTAACCAGCAATAGTCTGTTTATTTTTTGGCCATATACTACATCAGGGGCAAGCTGCGCCTGTCACCAAGTGCATTTAACCCTCAATGGTGTGGTTGTTTTTTGGCTAAAGCCTACATCAGGGTGAAGCTGTCACACCAAGTGCATTTAACCAGCAATAGTCTGTTCATTTTTTGGCCATATACTAAATCAGGGGCAAGCTGCGCCTGTCACCAAGTGCATTTAACCCTCAATGGTGTGGTTGTTTTTTGGCTAAAGCCTACATCAGGGTGAAGCTGTCACACCAAGTGCATTTAACCAGCAATAGTCTGTTTATTTTTTGGCCATATCCCAGTCTAATTCTGTCACTAAATCCATACCGGTCACCCAGCGCCTAAATACTAGGCCTCAAATTTATATCCCGCTAAATCTGTCCTTAGTGCTGTAGCTGGGCGAGTTATTTAGTGTCCGTTCAAGCACATTTCTTGTTCTGGGTTGAAATACAATTCCCAATTTAGCAATTTCATAATTTAGTGGTTTCTGCTATATCAGAGCTATTTGAAATCTATCCCTAAAAGGGTATATAATATTCAAGGTGCACATTGGGTCATTCAGGATAACTTCACACACACCCGCTACTGTGTATTTCCAAGTCTAATTCTGGCACTAAACCCATACCTGTCACCCAGCGCCTAAATACTAGGCCTCAAATTTATATCCCGCTAAATCTGTCCCTAGTGCTGTAGCTGGGCGAGTTATTTAGTGTCCGTTCAAGCACATTTCTTGTTCTGGGTTGAAATACAATTCCCAATTTAGCAATTTCATAATTTAGTGGTTTCTGCTATATCAGAGCTATTTGAAATCTATCCCTAAAAGGGTATATAATATTCAAGGTGCACATTGGGTCATTCAGAATAACTTCACACACACCCGCTACTGTGTATTTCCAAGTCTAATTCTGGCACTAAACCCATACCTGTCACCCAGCGCCTAAATACTAGGCCTCAAATTTATATCCCGCTAAATCTGTCCTTAGTGCTGTAGCTGGGCGAGTTATTTAGTGTCCGTTCAAGCACATTTCTTGTTCTGGGTTGAAATACAATTCCCAATTTAGCAATTACATAATTTAGTGGTTTCTGCTATATCAGAGCTATTTGAAATCTATCCCTAAAAGGGTATATAATATTCAAGGTGCACATTGGGTCATTCAGAATAACTTCACACACACCCGCTACTGTGTATTTCCAAGTCTAATTCTGGCACTAAACCCATACCTGTCACCCAGCGCCTAAATACTAGGCCTCAAATTTATATCCAGCTAAATCTGTCCCTAGTGCTGTAGCTGGGCGAGTTATTTAGTGTCCGTTCAAGCACATTTCTTGTTCTGGGTTGAAATACAATTCCCAATTTAGCAATTTCATAATTTAGTGGTTTCTGCTATATCAGAGCTATTTGAAATCTATCCCTAAAAGGGTATATAATATTCAAGGTGCACATTGGGTCATTCAGAATAACTTCACACACACCCGCTACTGTGTATTTCCAAGTCTAATTCTGGCACTAAACCCATACCTGTCACCCAGCGCCTAAATACTAGGCCTCAAATTTATATCCCGCTAAATCTGTCCTTAGTGCTGTAGCTGGGCGAGTTATTTAGTGTCCGTTCAAGCACATTTCTTGTTCTGGGTTGAAATACAATTCCCAATTTAGCAATTTCATAATTTAGTGGTTTCTGCTATATCAGAGCTATTTGAAATCTATCCCTAAAAGGGTATATAATATTCAAGGTGCACATTGGGTCATTCAGAATAACTTCACACACACCCGCTACTGTGTATTTCCAAGTCTAATTCTGTCACTAAACCCATACCTGTCACCCAGCGCCTAAATACTAGGCCTCAAATTTATATCCCGCTAAATCTGTCCCTAGTGCTGTAGCTGGGCGAGTTATTTAGTGTCCGTTCAAGCACATTTCTTGTTCTGGGTTGAAATACAATTCCCAATTTAGCAATTTCATAATTTAGTGGTTTCTGCTATATCAGAGCTATTTGAAATCTATCCCTAAAAGGGTATATAATATTCAAGGTGCACATTGGGTCATTCAGAATAACTTCACACACACCCGCTACTGTGTATTTCCAAGTCTAATTCTGGCACTAAACCCATACCTGTCACCCAGCGCCTAAATACTAGGCCTCAAATTTATATCCAGCTAAATCTGTCCCTAGTGCTGTAGCTGGGCGAGTTATTTAGTGTCCGTTCAAGCACATTTCTTGTTCTGGGTTGAAATACAATTCCCAATTTAGCAATTTCATAATTTAGTGGTTTCTGCTATATCAGAGCTATTTGAAATCTATCCCTAAAAGGGTATATAATATTCAAGGTGCACATTGGGTCATTCAGAATAACTTCACACACACCCGCTACTGTGTATTTCCAAGTCTAATTCTGGCACTAAACCCATACCTGTCACCCAGCGCCTAAATACTAGGCCTCAAATTTATATCCCGCTAAATCTGTCCCTAGTGCTGTAGCTGGGCGAGTTATTTAGTGTCCGTTCAAGCACATTTCTTGTTCTGGGTTGAAATACAATTCCCAATTTAGCAATTTCATAATTTAGTGGTTTCTGCTATATCAGAGCTATTTGAAATCTATCCCTAAAAGGGTATATAATATTCAAGGTGCACATTGGGTCATTCAGAATAACTTCACACACCCTCTACTGTGCATTTCCAAATCTAATTCTGTCACTAAACCCATACCTGTCACCCAGCGCCTAAATACTAGGCCTCAAATTTATATCCCGCTAAATCTCTCGTTACCGCTGTCCTGTTGTGGCTGGGAAAGTTATTTAGTGTCCGTCAAAGCACATTTTTTGTTCTGGGTTGAAATACAATTCCCAATTTAGCAATTTCATAATTTAGTCGTTTCTGCTATATCAGAGCTATTTGAAATCTATCCCTAAAAGGGTAGATCATATTGAAGGTGCACATAGGGTCATTCAGAATAACTTCACACACACGCTTCTGTGCATTTCCAAGTCTAATTCTGTCACTAAATCCATACCGGTCACCCAGCGCCTAAATACTAGGCCTCAAATTTATATCCCGCTGAATTTGAATACAATACATTGGGCCAAATAATATATTTGTTGTTGTGGTGAACCATAACAATGAGAAAAACATCTAGTAAGGGACGCGGACGTGGACATGGTCGTGGTGGTGTTAGTGGACCCTCTGGTGCTGGGAGAGGACGTGGCCGTTCTGCCACATCCACACGTCCTAGTGTACCAACTACCTCAGGTCCCAGTAGCCGCCAGAATTTACAGCGATATATGGTGGGGCCCAATGCCGTTCTAAGGATGGTAAGGCCTGAGCAGGTACAGGCATTAGTCAATTGGGTGGCCGACAGTGGATCCAGCACGTTCACATTATCTCCCACCCAGTCTTCTGCAGAAAGCGCACAGATGGCGCCTGAAAACCAACCCCATCAGTCTGTCACATCACCCCCATGCATACCAGGGAAACTGTCTCAGCCTCAAGTTATGCAGCAGTCTCTTATGCTGTTTGAAGACTCCGCTGGCAGGGTTTCCCAAGGGCATCCACCTAGCCCTTCCCCAGCGGTGAAAGACATAGAATGCACTGACGCACAACCACTTATGTTTCCTGATGATGAGGACATGGGAATACCACCTCAGCATGTCTCTGATGATGACGAAACACAGGTGCCAACTGCTGCGTCTTTCTGCAGTGTGCAGACTGAACAGGAGGTCAGGGATCAAGACTGGGTGGAAGACGATGCAGGGGACGATGAGGTCCTAGACCCCACATGGAATGAAGGTCGTGCCACTGACTTTCACAGTTCGGAGGAAGAGGCAGTGGTGAGACCGAGCCAACAGCGTAGCAAAAGAGGGAGCAGTGGGCAAAAGCAGAACACCCGCCGCCAAGAGACTCCGCCTGCTACTGACCGCCGCCATCTGGGACCGAGCACCCCAAAGGCAGCTTCAAGGAGTTCCCTGGCATGGCACTTCTTCAAACAATGTGCTGACGACAAGACCCGAGTGGTTTGCACGCTGTGCCATCAGAGCCTGAAGCGAGGCATTAACGTTCTGAACCTGAGCACAACCTGCATGACCAGGCACCTGCATGCAAAGCATGAACTGCAGTGGAGTAAACACCTTAAAACCAAGGAAGTCACTCAGGCTCCCCCTGCTACCTCTTCTGCTGCTGCCGCCTCGGCCTATTCTGCTGCTGCCGCCTCGGCCTCTTCCTCCGCCTCTGGAGGAACGTTGGCACCTGCCGCCCAGCAAACAGGGGATGTACCACCAACACCACCACCACCACCTCCGTCACCAAGCGTCTCAACCATGTCACACGCCAGCGTTCAGCTCTCCATCTCACAAACATTTGATAGAAAGCGTAAATTCCCACCTAGCCACCCTCGATCCCTGGCCCTGAATGCCAGCATTTCTAAACTACTGGCCTATGAAATGCTGTCATTTAGGCTGGTGGACACAGACAGCTTCAAACAGCTCATGTCGCTTGCTGTCCCACAGTATGTTGTTCCCAGCCGGCACTACTTCTCCAAGAGAGCCGTGCCTTCCCTGCACAACCAAGTATCCGATAAAATCAAGTGTGCACTGCGCAACGCCATCTGTGGCAAGGTCCACCTAACCACAGATACGTGGACCAGTAAGCACGGCCAGGGACACTATATCTCCCTAACTGCACACTGGGTAAATGTAGTGGCAGCTGGGCCCCAGGCGGAGAGCTGTTTGGCGCACGTCCTTCCGCCGCCAAGGATCGCAGGGCAACATTCTTTGCCTCCTGTTGCCACCTCCTCCTTCTCGGCTTCCTCCTCCTCTTCTTCCACCTGCTCATCCAGTCAGCCACACACCTTCACCACCAACTTCAGCACAGCCCGGGGTAAACGTCAGCAGGCCATTCTGAAACTCATATGTTTGGGGGACAGGCCCCACACCGCACAGGAGTTGTGGCGGGGTATAGAACAACAGACCGACGAGTGGTTGCTGCCGGTGAGCCTCAAGCCCGGCCTGGTGGTGTGTGATAATGGGCGAAATCTCGTTGCAGCTCTGGGACTAGCCAATTTGACGCACATCCCTTGCTTGGCGCATGTGCTGAATTTGGTGGTGCAGAAGTTCATTCACAACTACCCCGACATGTCAGAGCTGCTGCATAAAGTGCGGGCCGTCTGTTCGCGCTTCCGGCGTTCACATCCTGCTGCTGCTCGCCTGTCTGCGCTACAGCGTAACTTCGGCCTTCCCGCTCACCGCCTCATATGCGACGTGCCCACCAGGTGGAACTCCACCTTGCACATGCTGGACAGACTGTGCGAGCAGCAGCAGCAGGCCATAGTGGAGTTTCAGCTGCAGCACGCACGGGTCAGTCGCACTACAGAACAGCACCACTTCACCACCAATGACTGGGCCTCCATGCGAGACCTGTGTGCCCTGTTGCGCTGTTTCGAGTACTCCACCAACATGGCCAGTGGCGATGACACCGTTATCAGCGTTACAATACCACTTCTATGTCTCCTTGAGAAAACACTTAGGGCGATGATGGAAGAGGAGGTGGCCCAGGAGGAGGAGGAGGAGGAGGAAGAGGGGTCATTTTTAGCACTTTCAGGCCAGTCTCTTCGAAGTGACTCAGAGGGAGGTTTTTGGCAACAGCAGAGGCCAGGTACAAATGTGGCCAGCCAGGGCCCACTACTGGAGGACGAGGAGGACGAGGATGAGGAGGAGGTGGAGGAGGATGAGGATGAAGCATGGTCACAGCGGGGTGGCACCCAACGCAGCTCGGGTCCATCACTGGTGCGTGGCTGGGGGGAAAGGCAGGACGATGACGATACGCCTCCCACAGAGGACAGCTTGTCCTTACCCCTGGGCAGCCTGGCACACATGAGCGACTACATGCTGCAGTGCCTGCGCAACGACAGCAGAGTTGCCCACATTTTAACCTGTGCGGACTACTGGGTTGCCACCCTGCTGGATCCACGCTACAAAGACAATGTGCCCACCTTACTTCCTGCACTGGAGCGTGATAGGAAGATGCGCGAGTACAAGCGCACGTTGGTAGACGCGCTACTGAGAGCATTCCCAAATGTCACAGGGGAACAAGTGGAAGCCCAAGGCCAAGGCAGAGGAGGAGCAAGAGGTCGCCAAGGCAGCTGTGTCACGGCCAGCTCCTCTGAGGGCAGGGTTAGCATGGCAGAGATGTGGAAAACTTTTGTCAACACGCCACAGCTAACTGCACCACCACCTGATACGCAACGTGTTAGCAGGAGGCAACATTTCACTAACATGGTGGAACAGTACGTGTGCACACCCCTCCACGTACTGACTGATGGTTCGGCCCCATTCAACTTCTGGGTCTCTAAATTGTCCACGTGGCCAGAGCTAGCCTTTTATGCCTTGGAGGTGCTGGCCTGCCCGGCAGCCAGCGTTTTGTCTGAACGTGTATTCAGCACGGCAGGGGGCGTCATTACAGACAAACGCAGCCGCCTGTCTACAGCCAATGTGGACAAGCTGACGTTCATAAAAATGAACCAGGCATGGATCCCACAGGACCTGTCCGTCCCTTGTCCAGATTAGACATTAACTACCTCCCCATAACAATATATTATTGGACTCCAGGGCACTTCCTCATTCAATCCTATTTTTATTTTCATTTTACCATTATATTGCGAGGCTACCCAAAGTTGAATGAACCTCTCCTCTGCCTGTGTGCTAGGCCTAAATATATGCCAATGGACTGTTGCAGTGGTGGCTGACGTGAAGCCTCATTCTCTGCTATGACATGCAGACTGATTCTCTGCTGACATGAAGACAGATTCTCTGTTACGGGACCTCCCTCCTCTGCCTGGGTGCTGGGCCTAAATATATGCCAATGGACTGTTGCAGTGGTGGCTGACGTGAAGCCTGATTCTCTGCTATGACATGCAGACTAATTCTCTGCTGACATGAAGCCAGATTGTCTGTTACGGGACCTCTCTCCTCTGCCTGGGTGCTGGGCCTAAATTTATGACAATGGACTGTTGCAGTGGTGGCTGACGTGAAGCCTGATTCTCTGCTATGACATGCAGACTGATTCTCTGCTGACATGAAGCCAGATTGTCTGTTACGGGACCTCTCTGCTCTGCCTGTGTGCTAGGCCTAAATATATGCCAATGGACTGTTGCAGTGGTGGCTGACGTGAAGCCTCATTCTCTGCTATGACATGCAGACTGATTCTCTGCTGACATGAAGCCAGATTGTCTGTTACGGGACCTCTCTGCTCTGCCTGTGTGCTAGGCCTAAATATATGCCAATGGACTGTTGCAGTGGTGGCTGACGTGAAGCCTGATTCTCTGCTATGACATGCAGACTGATTCTCTGCTGACATGAAGCCAGATTGTCTGTTACGGGACCTCTCTGCTCTGCCTGTGTGCTAGGCCTAAATATATGCCAATGGACTGTTGCAGTGGTGGGTGACGTGAAGCCTCATTCTCTGCTATGACATGCAGACTGATTCTCTGCTGACATGAAGACAGATTCTCTGTTACGGGACCTCCCTCCTCTGCCTGGGTGCTGGGCCTAAATATATGCCAATGGACTGTTGCAGTGGTGGCTGACATGAAGCCTGATTCTCTGCTATGACATGCAGACTAATTCTCTGCTGACATGAAGCCAGATTGTCTGTTACGGGACCTCTCTCCTCTGCCTGGGTGCTGGGCCTAAATTTATGACAATGGACTGTTGCAGTGGTGGCTTACGTGAAGCCTGATTCTCTGCTATGACATGCAGACTGATTCTCTGCTGACATGAAGCCAGATTGTCTGTTACGGGACCTCTCTGCTCTGCCTGTGTGCTAGGCCTAAATATATGCCAATGGACTGTTGCAGTGGTGGCTGACGTGAAGCCTCATTCTCTGCTATGACATGCAGACTGATTCTCTGCTGACATGAAGCCAGATTGTCTGTTACGGGACCTCTCTGCTCTGCCTGTGTGCTAGGCCTAAATATATGCCAATGGACTGTTGCAGTGGTGGGTGACGTGAAGCCTCATTCTCTGCTATGACATGCAGACTGATTCTCTGCTGACATGAAGCCAGATTCTCTGTTACGGGACCTCTCTCCTCTGCCTGTGTGTGTGCTGGGCCTAAATATATGCCAATGGACTGTTGCAGTGGTGGCTGACGTGAAGCCTGATTCTCTGCTATGACATGCAGACTGATTCTCTGCTGACATGAAGCCAGATTGTCTGTTACGGGACCTCTCTCCTCTGCCTGTGTGTGTGCTGGGCCTAAATATATGCCAATGGACTGTTGCAGTGGTGGCTGACGTGAAGCCTCATTCTCTGCTATGACATGCAGACTAATTCTCTGCTGACATGAAGACAGATTCTCTGTTACGGGACCTCTCTCCTCTGCCTGGGTGCCGGGGCCTAAATATCTGAGAATGGACTGTTCCAGTGGTGGGTGACGGGAAGCCAGATTCTCTGCTATGGAACCTCTCTCCAATTGATTTTGGTTAATTTTTATTTATTTAATTTTTATTTTAATTCATTTCCCTATCCACATTTGTTTGCAGGGGATTTACCTACATGTTGCTGCCTTTTGCAGCCCTCTAGCTCTTTCCTGGGCTGTTTTACAGCCTTTTTAGTGCCGAAAAGTTCGGGTCCCCATTGACTTCAATGGGGTTCGGGTTCGGGACGAAGTTCGGATCGGGTTCGGATCCCGAACCCGAACATTTCCGGGATGTTCGGCCGAACTTCTCGAACCCGAACATCCAGGTGTTCGCTCAACTCTACTACTGGTGTATTATTCTTTTTGATGACATCATTAACGTGTTCACACACTCTTCGTCGGAATTCCCTATATGTTTTCCCTATATAGTCTTTTGGACACGAGCATTGGCATAAATACACCACTCCTTTACTTCTACAATTAATATTTCTGACCAGTAGTGAAACAGATATTGGTTTTAATGTTCGAAAAATCTGCAGGCTCTACACCTGCAGCATTTAAACATTCCTAGGAGCCTGCGATCCAGCCATGTGCCGACCTGTTTCAGGCTAGAATAGTGACTGTGCATGAGACGGCCCCGCAAACTCCCTCCTTTACGGAAGGTAATGCTCGGACATGGGGGGATCACATCAATAAGATCTTGGTCCATTTGCAAAATGGGACAGAATTCATTTAGGATGTTCCTAATCTCCTTGTTTGCTGTATCAAAGGTAGAATAATACAAATAATATTTTCTTCATGGCCCTGCGATTTTATTTTTTGGATTTAACTGTTCATTTCTGTCCTGATCCCTCGAGTGTTTAAACACTTCTATCAACCCCTATCTATGAATCTATCCTGGAGTTTTCTTGATTCATGATGGAATCCCTCCACGTCCGAGCAATTTTGCCTCATCCTTAGAAACTGGCCCTTTGGTATGCCCCTCTTGTGAGCTGGGGGATGGTAACTAGACCAATGCAATAAACTGTTAGTGGCCGTAGGTTTTCTAAATACTGTAGTGGTCAATCTATCGGCTTGTTTAGTAACTTCCACATCAAGAGAGGTAATTCTGTTATCACTATATTCATATGTGAAGGAGAGGCCAATACTGTTAATATTTAAGATGTCAACAAATTATTTAAGTTCACATAGATTCCTTTTCCATATCAAGAAAACATCATTGATGTATCGCTTCCAAAACGCGATCTTATCTGTACACTTCCAGATAATTCCAGAAATACACAAATTTCCTCCTACGAGCCTATGAGGGTGCACAAGTGCTCCCCATAGCAGTACCCCTGAGCTGGTGGTAAAAGTGATCATCAAATAGAAAATAGTTGTGTGTCAACACAAACTTTTATAATTCCACCACAAATTGATTGTGGCTATTAAATTGAACACCTTGGGCCAGATTTATCACGACTCTGACAGCTCACTCCACTTTCACATATGGCTAAAGTCAGTTTTAGCCAAGTCAGATTTATGATCGGCCCTTTAAGACTGTAATAAATGTGGTTTGACGGTAGCAGTTTATCCGTCAGTAAGCAGCTTTACAAAAGTCGCACGTTTTTATGAAAAAGTCGCATGTTCTATTAAAAAGTCTCATAAGATAAGCATGGTCCTCACTGGAGTGAAGTTGCGACTTTTTTGCGACTTTTTTGCGACTTTTAAAAAAAGTCCCAATAGTAAATCTGTCTAGAGATTCATTTACATACGAAAACACGCCCACTTTCAGAAAACTGGCGAGCATAGTGCAGAGCAGAAAAAAGTCGCAAATTTGTGCGCAGTTTTAGCCTTTGGGACTTTTTTGCGACTTTTCCACTCCACAAAAGTGACTTTGCCTAATGATATATCTGGCCCCTTGAGTTTTCAAAAAGTATGAGGTGGACCTCAGGCCCTCGGCATGAGGGATATAATTGTATAGAGATTCAACATCTATACTTGCCAATATATAGTCAGAGTCAAAATTAAGGATCTCTATCTTTCTCAAAAAGTCCATAGTGTCCTGGTGTGGGACGGCAGCGACAATACAAACTGGCTTAAGATTCTATTAATGTAGATTTCACAGTTACCTGTCAATGAGTCACTTCTCGATACAATGGGCCTCCCTTTTAATTGGGATACCCCTTTATGGATTTTTGGCAATCAATAAAAGGTAGCAATGCTAGGAGAAATAGGGAGCATATATTGATATTCCATTTCCCCGATTATTTTGCAGGTTAGTGTGTGGTCAAGAATTTCCCTAAGATTTGGCAGGAGAAAATTAGTGGGATCCCCCAGTCAGAATCCTATAGCATTGTTTATCAGATAAAATATCAAGACACATCTGTCGGTAATGGTCAGTATCCATCGCCACTAAATTCCCCCCTTTATCTGCTGTTTTATTACGATGGTATCCATTTTTTGTAGATTGACAAGAACCTCCATCTCTTCCCTAGAAGTATTATAATAGCGGATGGGAAGATCTTTTCCGTGTTAGCCATTTCCAGAAAGAAGTCAATATGATCTGAAGTCATTGGGGGTGGAAATGTTTTACTTTTTGGTCTGAGTTCTGTAAATGGGCCTTGTCCAGGTAGTCTAGATACTTCCTCCCAGAGATCTGCCAGAACCTGTATATCAGGAAGATCACTTTGATGAACACCTAACTGTTCACATCGTTGTCTGTTTGAATTTTTCATGACTTTATGCCACCTCAATTTCCTGGCAAACAGATGAAAATCCTTGACCCATGTAAAAGTGTTAAACCTAGTGGTCGGAACAAAGGAAAACCCTCTTTATTCTGCACATTATTTAATGTATATGATGAAAGATTGACAATCTCTAACTTATCTTGTTTTGTCAATTGGTCTCTTCCCCCATCCTCGACCGCTCCCTCAATTGGTAAGGACCTTTTGATTAAAAAAATTGGATGAATGGGGGGGGGGGGGGGGCATAGCAGCAGATTATCCGCTCCCCCAGTTCCTCCTCTTCTTTGCCTTCCCCATCCCTGCCATATTCTCCCCCTTCGCAGTCTGCCTGACCGACCTTGATTGGAACTATTGATTCGCTGATAGTAAATTGACTCAGAGTCCGAGGCTTCCACCTCTGATGAAGAGACCTCTGACTCAGATAAAGTCAGACCCTGGTTGTTATTAAGTTGATGGGCCTTATTCTCTTTGAATTCTTTCAAATCTTTTATAAACTGTCTATGTTTACATTCCTTAATGAAATTTATCTACCGAGGCTTGTAGTGCGGTCTCGTGCTGGGTGAAATGAGCATCTAACTTAAATTTGAGTGCCGCTTCGGTTAGATCTTTCAGCCAGCTGCAGATTTATCAAAAAAAAATTTTTCTTCCTCTAATAGAAGAGTCATAAGATGTAAGGAGCTCCGTGTGAGTTCCTCTTCCCACCAGCTAATCAGACTGTATACGTGTGGCTGGGATAATGGGTATACGGAGACCCCTGGGGACAATTTATGTATCAGCTCTAACTAAATGGATTAACATCTACATGATTGATTTTGCACTGGGTGACTGTATGTACATACATTGACAATTGTTTACCAGGCTGAAGGATTGTATTGCCCCCTGTTTGAATTGTTTGAATAGGAAGACATATGTCCCCTTTTTTTCTATCTATAATTATGTGGCCATTAATTTGGTGATTACCAACCCCACATATGTCTTTGTCACAATTATGTTTACCTGAGATTCAGTTTTGATCATGTGTATCGATTGTTGTGTGTGCTGATAATCTAATGCATCGGATATTTATGTCTTAGTAATCAGGTATATTTTTTCAATTCTCTCAGTGTAAATAAATTATTAGTTAACAATCATATATTTTTTTCTGGACTACTTTTATGATCAGGTTTCTTCCAATATGATGTGTTTCAAGGAGGCGGATGTCCTTTCTACACAGGAGATTAAAAGAATCCCAAAGATGGTGGTACCAATCAGGAATTGCCAAGGATTGACTTCAGCATGGATGGGACACGGGAGAGTAAGTCCCTAATACACCCTGTCCAGGGGAAGGGACTGAGAAGGAGCGACCCCGTCGGGATACCTTTCCCTGTTCCCGGGCAGTATCCATAGTACACCCTATTAATGGTAAACTCCCGACGTGTCACATTTCGTTCCACATGAACACATCAGGGGAGATGTACAATGATAATGGCAAACGCAACAAAGAGCTTTCTTGGAAAAAAAGGGGGGGTTATAAACATAAATAGTAAAATTGCAGTAGTAGGGACGTGCACCCAAAATCAGGGCAATTCAGAATCCCTAAGGGGAAGCCAGGCCAGTGGGACCCAGGACACCCAAGAACCACTAGTCACCAATATGCCAGCACGCCAGTGGGTAGTGACAACTTGGACAAACATATGCCAGCACACCAGTGGGCAGTGGCAGATTTGGCAACTTTGAGTTACGACCCAAACTGCAGAGTCAGGGTAGTAGGGCTGTCAGCAAAAGGAATTTACCTGCCAGCGCTTTTAAAGGCAACCAATGTGCGCTGCTCATCTAGGACTGCCCTATCCCTGTCACGTGATGCAGACTCATGCGAATCACGTGACAGGTGGAACGCAAGCGGCGGACTCACCGCATGTCAGCGCCGCTCTCCACATACCCGGACAGGGGCGGCAACTGGAGGGAGTCGCGTAACACGTGGCGCTGTCACGTGGCAAGACCTACCAGGACGTGGAATGCAGCGCCGGGCGGCGCCGTGTTCCAACACAAGCCACCCACAAGAACGGCGGACCAGTGAATAATCTGGAGGCGTGCGAAGTGCATAGCAACCAGGGTGCCTTAGCAACATGGCATCCTGGGTTATAGAGAGACTCACAATAGCGTAAACCTCTGGTAACTCAAATAATAATATAAGTGGGAAATATTAATGCAGGCCAAAAAGCAAACGGCCCCTATGCATCAAATTTGGCTGGTAGTACGGTCAAAACAGCAAAAGCGGAATAGAAAGAAAAAATCTAATAACAAAAACAAAGGATCGTTTTCAGACATGCAAATATTGCTAAACCGAGGGAAGGGCTCTCAGATGAAGCAGCTAAAATTAAGCTTCTCATTTAAAGCCGATGGGGCCATGGATTTAAGATAATAGATCCAATAGGTCTCACGTTGGAGAATGGCCCGATCCAGTTCCCTCATTGCCAAGGGGGAAGAACTCTATCTATACCCATAACGAAAACTAGAGCTTTACCATTATGGTGACTATGAATGTGGTTGGCTACTGGTGTATCTTTGGCCTTGGAAATATCATTTAAGTGCTTGCCTATTCATCTGCGGAACTCGCGGATAGTCTTACCCACATATTCCTTACCACATTCACAAGTCAAAAGATAGATCACCCCATGCGTACGGCAATTAATGTAATGATGAATGGCATATTCTTTACCAGTGATATTATTTTGGAATGTTTTACCATTTTTTAAATGAGTTCAGGCAATGCAGCCACTAAAGCTGTAACATCCTTTAACATTTGTCTTTAACCAGGAACAGCCAGGATGGGAAGGGGTTATGAATTCGCTGGAGACTAGTCTGTCACGAAGACTACGTCCACGGTGATGCGTGAGGTGTGGGTATTCACCCACAACCTCCTTCAGATCAGGGTCCATCAAAAGAGTACCCCAGTTCCTGTGAATAACCTCATGGATCTCAGGCGCTGCCCTATCGAATGTAGTGATAAGGCGGATTAACTTCTGGGTTGGTGTATGATGGAGTCTTGGAGTCAGGAGATTGGTTCTATTTTCCTCTAGCGCTGACCTAAAAGCACTTAGCAGGACTCTGTCTGGATACCCTCACTGCTGAAACCTAATACGAAGGTCATTGGCCTGCCTTCTAAATTCACGTTGAGTCAAGCAATTCCTCCTTAACCAGAGGTATTGCCCCTTGGGAATACCTCTCTTAAGTGGGAGAGGATGACTGCTCTCCCACCTAAGCAAGGTGTTGGTGGATGTGGGCTTTCTATATACTGATGTGATAAGTTCACCTCCCTGGGTTTTCAAGATAAGAACATCGAAGAAAAGGCAGGCGTTCACTGTCAGACTCACACGCGAATCTAATCCCAATCGTGTTATCATTAAGTGTCTCAACAAGGACCGAAATGAAGAATCACTGCCATTCCAAATGATAAAAATGTCATCAATGTAACGCGCCCACAGCCCCACTCTGTAAATTAGAACAGATCGTTCCTCCGTAAAAACAAGGGTTGCCTCCCACCAGCCCAGGAACAAATTAGCATCTGATGGGGCACAAGAACTCCCCATCGGAGTGCTCCTGAGCTGGTGGTAGACCCTCCCACTAAAGGAAAACACATTTCGAGTCAACGTGAATTCCAATAGCCGAAGGACGGAGAGACTGTGGGCACGGTACTGACTACCACAAGTGCTCAAAAAGTACTCGACCGCCTTGATGCCAAGGGAGTGAGGAATGCTAGAATACAGCGCCTCAACATCAATGCTAGCCAACAGATCACTGTCATCAATGTGAATTCCCTCTAGCTGCTTTAGCAAATCTGTAGTGTCACGGGTATAAGAGGAAAGTGCAGTCACAAAAGGGGACAAGATCTGAGCCACGGAAATCCCCAAATTTAAGTGGATACGTCCCCTCGTGTAATTTGGGGAGACAGTAGAATGTAGACAAACGAGGGCAAATGGGTAACAAAAATCTATACTCTTCCTCTGTGATGGATTGTGATAATTTGGCCTCATCTAAAATAACCTTGAGTTCCACCATGTACTCTTCAGAGGGATCATGGGCCAGCATTTCATATGTAGAGGAATCATACAGCAAAGACTCACACATTACTCTATACTGACCATTGTCCATAACCACTGTATTCCCCCCCCTTATCTGAGGGTTTGATGACTATAGAGCAATCAATTTCAAGATATGAAATAACAGTGGTATGGACCCGGTTCATGTTAGAGAAATGAGGAGGGTGCAAGTCCTCAATCTATTGTGAAACAGCAGTGAGGAAAACATCTACACAAGACAATTCGGCTGAAATGGGTGGCATTTTATTGATTTTTAGTTTAAGATTAGTAAACGGACCAACACTTACTGTTCAAATTATATTATCTTAAATCCATGGCCCCATCAGGTTTAAATGAGCAGCTTAATTTTAGCTGCTTCAGCTGAGAGCCCTTCCCTTGGTTTAGCAATATTTGCATGTCTGAAAACGATCCTTTGTTCTTGTTATTGGATTTTTTATTTCTATTCCGCTTTTGCTGTTTTGACCGTACTACCAGCCAGATTTGATGCATAGGGGGCCTTTTGCTTTTTAGCCTGCATTAATATTTTCCACTTATATTATTATTTGAGTTACCAGATGCTCATGTTATTGTGAATCTCTCTATCACCCAGAATGCCATGTTGTTAAGGCGCCCTGGTTGCTAGGCACTTTGCACACCTCCAGATTATTCACTGGTCCGTCTTTCTTGTGGATCGCTCGCGTTGGAACGCGGCGCCGCTCGCAGCTGCACTCCATGTCCTGGTCACTCTTCCCCCGTGACAGCGTCACGTGTTACGCGGCTATCTCCAGTTGCCGCCCCCATCAGGGTATGTGGAGCGCGGCGCTGACGTGCGTTGCATCCGCCGCCTGCGTTCAACCTGTCACGTGATTTGCATGAGTCTGCATCACGTGACAGGGATAGGGCAGTCCTGGACGAGCGGAGCAAATTGGTGTGCCTTTAAAAGTGCTGGCAGGTAAATTCCTCTTGCTGACAGCCCTACTACCCTGACTCTGCAGTTTGGGTCGCAACTCACAGTTGCCGAATCTGCCGCTGCACACTGGTGTGCTGGCATATGTTTGTCCAAGTTGTCACTACCCACTGGCATGCTGGCATGTTGGTGGCTATTGGTTTTTGGGTTGCCTGGGTCCCACTGGCCTGGCTTCCCCTTAGGGATTCTGAATTGCCCTGATTTTGGGTGCAAGTCCCTACTACTGCCATTTTACTATTTATGTTTATAACCCCCCCCCCCCCCTTTTTTTTTCTAAGCAAGCTCTTTGTTGCGTTTTTCATTATCATTGTACATCTCCCCTGATGTGTTCATGTGGAACAAAATGTGACACATCAGGATTTTACCTTCAATTGGGTGTACTATGGATACTGCCCGGGAACAGGGAAAGGTATCCGGACAGGGTTGCTTTTTGTGGGGAAAGTACTTGGACAGGGTGTATTAGGGACTCACTCTCCCGTGTCCTATCCACGCTGAAGTCAATCCTTGGCAATTCCTGATTGGTACCAACATCTTTGGGATTCTTTTCATCTCCTGTGTAGAAAGGACATCCGCTTCCTTGAAACTCATCATATTGGAAGAAACCTGACCATCCACCTGTACAGCCATTGATTGGTTAGAGCGTTCCTTTTTATACATATATACAATCATTGTATGTTCATCTAGGCCCAATTGGGCGGTCTATTTATGTTTTGTTGGTTCTTATCGTGACACAGTAAAGTTTTATTCCTAGCTTTCTGTGACTTTGAGGACAACATTCTCCTGGGCGAAGAGCAGGAGCCAGGGCACTCCACCGCCTTCATGCTCCAGTGTTTTAAGAGGGACCCCCGTATAAAAAGCATAAAGGGCAAGGACTAGTACTGGGTGGCAACGTACTTAGACCCCCGGTACAAACACAAAATGCTGGACATATTACCAGCATCACAGAGGGCTGTCAGAATGCAGCACTTCCAGGCCTTGCTTCGAGAAATGCTGCATTTGCTTTTGTGGGCGCTGGCAGAAGAATTTCCACTCACAGAGAAACAGTTGCGGGTACCAATCCAATAGCGCATGCAAGAAGAGGGCGTTTGGAAGATGTGTTGGTCACTAGAGATGTCACAAACATAAAATTTTCCGTTCGCGAACGGTGAAAGCAAATTTTTGCAAATGTTCGCGAACGGGCGAACCGCCATTGACTTCAATGGGCAGGCAAATTTTAAAACCCACAGGGACTCTATCTGGCCACAATAGTGATGGAAAAGTTGTTTCAAGGGGACTAACACCTGGACTGTGTCATGCCGGAGGGGGATCCATGGCAAAACTCCCATGGACAATTACGCAGTTGACGCAGAGTCGGGTTTTAATCCATAAAGGGCATAAATCACCTAATATTCCTAAATTGTTTGGAATAACATGCTTTAAAACATCAGGTATGATGTTGTATCGATCAGGTAGTGTAACGGTTACGCCCGCTTCACAGTGACAGACCAAATTCCCTGTTTAACGCACCGCAAACAGTCCATTTGCACAACCGCAAACTCCCCATTTGCACAAGGTTGGATACCAAGCTAGCCTTGTCCTCACTGATGTCATTGAAGGTCTCTTCCTCCACCCAGCCACGTACAACACCAAGGGTCCCTGAAAGGTGACAACAAGCCCCCTGGGATGCCTGCTTTGTTTGGTCTTCCACCTCCTCAAAGCCACCTTCCTCCTCTTTCTCCTCTTCTTCAGACTCTTCTCTCTGCGTTGCCTCTCTCTGCGTTATTATAAGGTGTGTTAAGTAGTACTATTCCTATCAGTTTAATCCCTGCTACGTCCCCTATCAGGGGATGTGTATGGAATAGATTTTAGGAAGCGGGAGATAGAAAAAGATGCTTGGTTGGTCCTTCTACTTCCAATTTGGGGCACTGCGCGTGCAATATACTGTGCCACCAGATAGGAGCGGTGTGTTAAGTAGTACCATTCTTATCAGTTTAATCCCTGTTACGTCCCCTATCAGGGGACGTGTATATGGCATCGATTTTAGGAATCGGGAGATGGAAAAAGATGCTTGGTTGGTCCTCCTACTTCAAATTTGTGACACTGTGCGTGCAATCGAATGTGCCACCAGACATGAGCGGCGTGTTAAGTAGTACTATTCTTATCAGTTTAATCCCTGTTACGTCCCCTATCAGGGGACGTGTATATGGCATCGATTTTGGGAACCAGGAGATGGAAAAAGATGCTTGGTCGGTCCTCTTAATTCCAATTTGGGGCACTGCACATGCGCTGTGTAATGTACTGTGCAATCCCAATATGTGTGGTGTGTTAGCCACTTCAACCCCGCTAGCTGAAACCCCCTTCATGACCAGAGCACTTTTTACACTTCGGCACTAAACTACTTTCACCGTTTATCGCTCGGTCATGCAACTTACCACCCAAATTAATTTTACCTCCTTTTCTTCTCACTAATAGAGCTTTCATTTGGTGGTATTTTATTGCTGCTGACATTTTTACTTTTTTTGTTATTAATCAAAATGTAACGATTTTTTTGCAAAAAAATGATATTTTTCACTTTCAGCTGTAAAATTTTGCAAAAAAAACGACATCCATATATAAATTTTTCGCCAAATTTATTGTTCTACACGTCTTTGATAAAAAAAAAAATGTTTGGGCAAAAAAAAAAAATGGTTTGGGTAAAAGTTATAGCGTTTACAAACTATGGTACAAAAATGTGAATTTCTGCTTTTTGAAGCAGCTCTGACTTTCTGAGCACCTGTCATGATTCCTGAGGTTCTACAATGCCCAGACAGTAGAAAACCCCCACAAATGACCCCATTTCGGAAAGTAGACACCCTAAGGTATTCGCTGATGGGCATAGTGAGTTCATAGAACTTTTTATTTTTTGTCACAAGTTAGCGGAAAATGATGATTTTTTTTTCTTTTTTTTTTCTTACAAAGTCTCATATTCCACTAACTTGCGACAAAAAATAAAAAATTCATGGAACTCACCATGCCCCTCACAGAATACCTTGGGGTGTCTTCTTTCCAAAATGGGGTAACTTGTGGGGTAGTTATACTGCCCTGGCAATTTAGGGGCCCAAATGTGTGAGAAGTACCTTGCAATCAAAATGTGTAAAAAATGACCGGTAAAATCCGAAAGGTGCACTTTGGAATATGTGCCCCTTTGCCCACCTTGGCTGCAAAAAAGTGTCACACATCTGGTATCGCCGTACTCAGGAGAAGTTGGGGAATGTGTTTTCGGGTGTCATTTTACATATACCCATGCTGGGTGAGAAAAATATCTTGGTCAAATGCCAACTTTGTATAAAAAAATGGGAAAAGTTGTCTTTTGCCAAAATATTTCTCTCACCCAGCATGGTTATATGTAAAATGACACCCCAAAACACATTGCCCAACTTCTCCTGAGTACGGCGATACCAGATGTGTGACACTTTTTTGCAGCCAAGGTGGGCAAAGGGGCGCATATTCCAAAGTGCACCTTTCGGATTTTACCGGTCATTTTTTACACATTTTGATTGCAAGGTACTTCTCACACATTTGGGCCCCTAAATTGCCAGGGCAGTATAACTACGCCACAAGTGACCCCATTTTGGAAAGAAAACACCCAAGGTATTCCATGAGGGGCATGGCGAGTTCCTAGAATTTTTTATTTTTTGTCGCCAGTTAGTGGAATATGAGACTTTGTAAGGAAAAAAGAAAAAAAAAAGAAAAATCATAATTTTCCACTAACTTGTGACAAAAAATAAAAAATTCTAGGAACTCGCCGTGCCCCGGGAATCTATATGGGTGATCACCCGCCTGTCAAATGTGACACCAGATATGAATGGCACTGAAGTGACACTATGCACTGCACTGGGCCTTAAACACACAAACACGTGTGTGCAGCTGACTGCTAGTTATTTACAGTCAAAATTGTTGTTTTTCTTTAAATGTAATTGAATGTGACACCAGATATGAGTTGCACTGGTGACACTTATGCACTTGCAGGGCTGTGAGCCTGACACACACGCTGGCAGGCAGGCAAATGCAAATTTGATTACGCAGGGAAAAAAAAAAGCAGACTGATGTTAAGGGCTTTTTGGGGTTCTGTCTTTACAGCAGAGATCAGATGAGTCCTTCAGGACTACAGTGGACACTGAATACACTAGCCTAGCTATCAATTTCCCTATTAAATCAGCAGATGCTAGACTGTCCCTCCTCTCACTAAGAATGCAGCTTCCGAATGAATCTAAAATGGATGCTGTCCAGGAGGAGGGAGAGCCTGGGAGGGAGGGTCTGCTGCTGATTGGCTGGAATGTGTCTGCTGACTGTGAGGTACAGGTTCAAAGTTTATTCAATGATGATGTATAGGGGGCGGACCGAACATCGCATATGTTCACCCCCTGCGGCGAACGCGAACAAGCTATGTTCGCCGGCGAATAGTTCGGGACATCTCTATTGGTCACTTTGGATATGAGATTATTCTTGCAGCAAACCAGCCACCCTCCGTATCCAGCCTCAGGTAATGCCTAGATCGACAGGTGTCCGACTACATCGGGTTAACAGCCAATGTGGACGCTCTGAGAAGCGAGGACTACTGGGTGCTCAGGCTTGACTTATGGCTTGCCCCTCTTTGAGTGTCCTGTCCGAAAGGACGTTCAGCACAGCAGGGGGGATCGTGACCGTTATGTGCACTCGCCTATCTCACGACAGTGTGGACTACCGCACATTTCTAAAAATGAATGAGGTATGGATCTTAGAGGAATTCAACACCTGTGACAACCACGTGTAATTGAATTTCATCATACCAGCCCACACATATCCGCCACCACCCAGAACACCACAACAAAGAATGGTCCTTGTCTTATCTATATACAGCGGCATAAAAGGCCTTTTCTGTCAGGTGAATGCCTAATTTTTGGGGCCTGTACATGCCTACAGTAAAAATGTTATCCAGTGACTGCCTAATGTACCTCCACCCACATAATCAATTCACAAATAGTTTTCTGTCAGGTTAATGTCTAATTATTGGGGCCTATACTAGCCTATAGTAAAATGTCAGGTGAATGCCTAATGTTTGGGGACTGTACTCCAGTGGCCTACAGTAAAATTTTTGGTCCTTTACTCCAGTGGCCTATAGTAAAATTTTTAACCACTGACCGCCTAATGTACCTCCAGCCACATAATCACAAGTTCTTTTCTGTCAGGTGAATGTCTAATGTTTGGGGTCTCTACTCCAGTAGCCTACATTTTTATCCAGTGACCGCCTAATGTACCTCCAGCCACATAATCAAAAGTTATTTTCTGTCAGGTGAATGCCTAATAATTGGGGCCTGTACTCCAGTGTCCTACAGTAAAAATGTTATCCACTGACCGCCTAATGTACCTGCAGCCACAAAATCACAAGATCTTTTCTGTCAAGTTAATGCCTAATGTTTGGGGCCTCTACTCCAGTGGTCTACAGTAAATTTTGTATCCAGTGAACGCCTAATATACCTCCAGCCACAGAATCACAAGTTCTATTCTGTCAGGTAAATGCCTGATGTTTGGGGCCTCTACTTCAGTAGCCTACATTATAATTTTTATCCTGTGACTGCCTAATGTACCTCCAGCCACATAATCACAAGTTCTTTTCTGTCAGGTGAATACCTAATGTTTGGGGCCTGTACTCCTGTGGCCTAAAATAAAATAAAAAATTCTAGGCTCCAGCATTTTTGAGAGTTTCCCTTTAAGAAGCATACAAATTGTCCATGTTGTGGGATTATTTGTGCACTTCTATTGAGTATTTGGTGGCTGCAAATATGACCTGAAGGATTTTCAGGTACGCCTGTCATTAAAGTGAATGGGACCCTCCGTGAGTGTGTGGTTCGCGAACATTTGATCGAGAACACACGTTCGTGAATCGTCCTGGTCGATGTTCGTCCATCACTACTTATGAATAAAAATATAATAAAGATAATAGAAATTCTTTCTCGTGAAGTTTATTTTTTTGTCTTAACTAAAAATAATAAATATATATCTAGGAAATACTGTTGGCATGCCTAAGGCAACATTGCTGGACCGTTATTTCTGAAAGTTTTGATCATTGGTGTAGAAAAACTGATGAACTGAAAATGACAGCAAAGAAAAAGCTACATATCTACAATGCAGCGTGTAATATATTTTAATTAAAAAAAAATCCCTTATATAAAATGGAATTTCTCATCATATCATGAGGGCATGTATTCATAAAATCCATTATTGTTTAAATTAACCCTTAGGATATCGGAGGTTTTTGCCTTTTTTATTTTTCTTCCCTTGAGCCATAACTTTTATTTTTTAAATAGCTGTATGAGGGAATCAACAAGGTAAAAGAGGAGAGAATATTTAAAAGAAGAAAAACTGCTACATGAGGACATACTTTTAAATTAGAGGGGCAAAGGTTTAAAAGTTATATCAGGAAGTATTACTTTACTGAGAGAGTAGTGGATGCATGGAATAGCCTTCCTGCAGAAGTGGTAGCTGCAAATACAGTGGAGGAGTTTAAGCATGCATGGGATAGGCATAAGGCCATCCTTCATATAAGATAGGGCCAGGGGCTATTCATAGTATTCAGTATATTGGGCAGACTAGATGGGCCAAATGGTTCTTATCTGCCGACACATTCTATGTTTCTATGTTTATTTTTGTGGGACTTTCTAATGCCACTATTTAACACCTTAAAGGGTTTCTGTCATCAGAAAAATAGTTATGTATCTGTCTGACATTAGCGATGTGCTAATGTCAGCAGAACATAACTGTATGAATTTTAACTCCCTGCCTGCCGCCATTCCCTCAAAATAAAGACTTTAATAAAATTCTAATGAGCCTCTAGAAGCTAGTGGGGTGTTGCTGCAGAACCTAGAGGCCCCGTCTTCTCACCATTTGGCACACCCATGTCCAGTTGATTGATGTCCTAGTTCTCCTCTGTGCCCGTAAAATCCCACGCCTGCGCCGTTCTGTTTAGTATTTGGCACAGGCGCAGTGAGTGAAGGACGCTCTCCTGCTGCAGGCTTCACTCACTGTGCCCAAGGCGAATACTAAATAGAACGGCTCAGGATTTTACAGGCACAAAGTGTAACTAGGAAGTCAAACAACTGGACATGGTCGTGCCAAAGGGTGAGAAGACTCTAGGTGCTGCAGCAACGCCCCACTAGCACCTAGAGCAGTGGTGGCGAACCTATGGCACGGGTGCCAGAGGCGGTAATCAGAGCCCTCTTTGTGGGCACCCACACCCTTGAAAAAGTCTCTAAGGTATACCAATATGCCTTAGACCTTTCCTGCCATTCATCAGCGCAGGGTGCACTATGAACAGAACAGGCAGCTCATTGAATGCAGGCAGACTATTATAGCAACTACATGATAAAGTACATGGAAAATATACTATATTGGACTGTAGTATTCAGATTAAAGGGGTTATTCCCATTTTCGCCAAGGCAGCCCCTCTGACTGGAGCATCGGAGCAGGGAAAAGGCATTTTGTGGAGTTTCAGTAACGAAACGTACTCTCCATAGGGCTGCCAGGCAGAGGCTTCCGCTCAGCAGTGATCCTGGTGACGTAACCGGCACTGATGGGCTGTAGCGCTGCCCTAGCCTGTAAAACGGTTAGGGCAGCGCGAAAGCCCGCCCATCAGAGCCGGTGACATCACCGAACACACTGCTGGGCGGAAGCCTCCGCCCGGCAGTGTGTTATTGTAAATACAAGAGCCCTTGCCCTGCGCAATCCAGCGCAGGGCAAGAGAGAGCATCGGAGCATGAATTGCTCCAATGCTCAAGTCAGGGGGGGCTGCCTTGGTGAAATTATGGGTATGTCCAGGTTCAGCTCTAAACCCGGACAACCCTTTTAACCTTCTCCCGACCGCCTAACGCAGGGATGTGTCCTGTGGGCGGCTGGGTTATTCCTCCTTGACGCGTCGGCGCGTCATCCCGCGAGAGCTGAGATTTCGCGTGAACGCGCGCATGCGAGCGTGTTCACAGCGACGCACGGCTGACAAGTTAATCTACAGCCTGCCTGATCATTGACACATAAAAGTGTCACACATGTGGTATTGCCGAACTCAGAAGAAGTAGGGCAATGTGTTTTGGGGTGTATTTTTACATATACCCATGCTGGGTGAGATAAATATCTCTGTAAAAGAGAACTTTTCCCATTTATTTATACAAAGTTGTCATTTTACAGAGATATTTCTCTCACCCAGCATGGGTATATGTAAAAAGACACCCCAAAACACATTGCCCTACTTCTCCTGAGTACGGCAATACCACATGTGTGACACTTTCCAAATTCCAATGAGTACCTTTTAGGAGGGCATTTTTAGGCATTTGGATTCCAAACTACTTCTCACGCTTTAGGGCCCCTAAAATGCCAGGGCAGTATAAATACCCCACATGTGACCCCATTTTGGAAAGAATACACCCCAAGGTATTCTGTGAGGGGCATGGCGAGTTCATAGAAGTTTTTTTTTTGCACAAGTTAGCGGAAAATGTTTTTTTTTTTCTTACAAAGTCTCATATTCCACTAACTTGTGACAATTTTTTTTTTTAAATATTCAATTTCCGCTAACTTGTGACAAAAAATAAAAACTTCCATGAACTCATCATGCCCATCAGAGAATACCTTAGGGTGTCTACTTTCCAAAATGGGGTCATTTGTGGGGTGTTTCTACTGTCTTGGCATTGTAGAACCTCAGGAAACATGACAGGTGCTCAGAAAGTAAAAGTGCGTAAATTAATTTTTTTGCACCATAGTTTGTAAACGCTATTAACTTTTACCCAAACCAATAAATATACAATTATTGCATTTTTTTATCAAAGACATTTAGAGCAATAAATTTAGAGAAAAATTTATATAGAAATTTAGTTTTATTAGAAAAATTTTACAACAGAAAGTGAAAAATGTCATTTTTTTGCAAAAATTTCTGTCAATTTTGATTAATATAAAAAAAGTTAAAATGTCAGCAGCAATGAAATACCACCAAATGAAAGCTCTATTAGTGAGAAGAAAAGGAGGTAAAATTCATTTGGGTGGTAAGTTGTATGACCGAGCAATAAACCATGAAAGTAGTGTAGTGTAGAATTGTAAAAAGTGGTCTGGTCATTAACCCTTTCATGACCAAGGGTCATTGATGCCCCAATGTCCAGGTCAAAATTTACAGTTCTGGTATGCACTGTTTTAAATTATAATATCTTTACAAGTGCTTTGCATATCATAACTGTTTTGACTTTATTTTTTCCAAGACACATAGGGTAAATATTTTATTGACTGATTTAATAAATTACTGTGTTTTTTTTATTATTATGAGCAGAGAAATAGTGAAAAAAGTCATTTTTTTTTACTTTTTTTTGTTAATTTGGCCACTACAATCCCTTGATTAGTAGTACAAATGCAAATATTGATACCAAAATATATTACCTTACTGATCAGGACATATAGAATATCTGAATTGTGTACGTCGGCCATTCCCAGGGCACTTTATGGCGCCCAGAAGTAAAGGCATACCTTTCAGCTTTAGGCCCCATGCACACGGCCGTTGTTCACAGCAGTGTGCGGGCCGTGGAACCGCGGCATGGATCCCTCCTGAGAGCAGGAGCGCACGGCGTCACTGGTTGCTATGACGCCGTGCGCTCCCTGCTGCCGGCACAGTACAGTAATACACTGGTATGATCTATACCAGTGTATTACTGTACTGTGCCGGCAGCAGGGAGCGCACGGCGTCATAGCAACCAGTGACGCCGTGCGCTCCTGCTCTCAGGAGGGATCCATGCCGCGGTTCCACGGCCCGCACACGGCTGTGAAACACGGCCGTGTGCATGGGGCCTTAAAGTGCCATTTTTTCCATAGTCCATCAGATAGCAGCATGTTGTCTTTGCAGTGGCCCTATGCAGCCAAAACATAAAAAATCACCCAAAAAGGACACTACTGGGTAAAATAGACATCTTAAAGTATTCAACGAGGGGTATATTGTAAAAATGCCATTTTCCATTTTTCCCACTTTTTGTTGGAAAATGGAACAAAAAATAAAAAAATAGAATTTTTTCACTTTGCTGCTAATTTAGCCCAGATTACTGCAAACATGCTGCAAGCTATCAAGAAAAAGCACCCCAATATCAATGCAGGAAACTCTCCTGCACAAAATGACACCCCAATTGTGTACGTCACCCATTCCCAGGGCACTTTATGGGGCCCAGAAGTAAAGGCATACCTTTCAGCTTTAAAGTGCCATTTTTTCCATAGTCCATCAGATAGCAGCATGTTGTCTTTGCAGTGGCCCTATGCAGCCAAAACATAAAAAATCACCCAAAAAGGACACTACTGGGTAAAATAGACATCTTAAAGTATTCAACGAGGGGTATATTGTAAAAATGCCATTTTCCATTTTTTCCCACTTTTTGTTGGAAAATGGAACAAAAAATAAAAAAATAGCATTTTTTCACTTTGCTGCTAATTTAGCCCAAATTACTGCAAACATGCTGCAAGCTATCAAGAAAAAGCACCCCAATATCAATGCAGGAAACTCTCCTGCACAAAATGACACCCCAATTGTGTACGTCGCCCATTCCCAGGGCACTTTATGGCGCCCAGAAGTAAAGGCATACCTTTCAGCTTTAAAGTGCAATTTTTTCTATAGTCCATCAGATAGCAGCATGTTGTCTTTGCAGTGGCCCTATGCAGCCAAAACATAAAAAATCACCCAAAAAGGACACTACTGGGTAAAATAGACAATACAAAGTATTCAACAAGAGGTTTATTGTAAAATAACTTTTTCAATTTTTTACACCTTTTGTTGGAACATGTAACAAAACTGCATTTTTTCACTATGCTGCTGATTTAGCAAACTACAAAAATAAATAAATACTAGTATAAGTACTTTATGTACCAAAAATACCAAAAGAGAACAGCATTATATATATTTTTTCTTCATCAAGAAAATTTAAAAGCGTGCCCGTGTATGATACACTTTAAAACAGTTTCCAATACACAGTGCTGGCCGAGAGGGGCAGTCAGGGCAAAAGTATCTTGTGTCTCGTCTGATGCCTCTTTTTGAGCAGACACCGCACCGCCTTTGTGAATGTGTTTGGTTTTGTGTTGGGGGTATAGCTGCAATAAAGTGCCTTTCAACTAATCTCCTGATTTCTTCTGCTTCCAGTGGTAGGGTGGGGCCTCTAATGGGGTACATTAATTTCTCAATAACTATTTCTTGATAGCAAAGAAATGTTTGTGTTCCCCCAGACTTTTTGTACAGCACATAGGAGTTGTACATTGCCATCTGTAGCAAATAGATGGATAACTTTTTATACCATACATAGGACTTGCGCATTACCTCGTATGGTTTAAGTACCTGATCAGACAGGTCAGTGCCCCCCATGTACTTATTGTACTCTAGTATGCAAGTCGGTTTTTGTTTATCGGTCGTTGACCCCCTTTCTCTAACTGGCACTGTGGCTTCTGTGTGAATCGTACTTAGCATAAGTACATCTTTTCTGTCCTTGTAGCGTAGTGCCAGCAGGTTGCCACTACGAAGGGCATCAGATTGTCCTCTTTGTAGTTTTTTTGCCAGCAGGGATTATGGAAAACCTCAGCGATTTCTCCTGAATGTGCCACATGCTCCCGTATTTGCTTCTTGCAGGCTCTGGAAAAGGGGAATGCTTGTGTAATAATTGTCTATAAATAATTTGTATCCCTTTTGTAACAGAGGACCCATTAGTTCCCAGACAACTTTTCCATTTGCTCCTAAACCAGCTGGGCATCCTTGGGGGTTTAATTCGCTGTCCCTCCCTTGGTACACTCGAAATGCAGAAGTGTAACCTGTTGTGCTTTCACACAACTTGTAAAGTTTGATGCCATATCTGGCCCGCTTGGATGGAAGGAATTGCTTGAAATGTAACCTTCCTTTAAATTTTACAAGTGACTCATCAACTGAGACATTTTCAGAGGGGGTATAAACCGTTAAACATTTTTCTGACAGGTAATCTAGAAGCGGCCTAATTTTATATAACCGGTCGTAATCCGGAGAAGAATTTGAGGGGCACTGACTGTTGTCATTGAAGTGGAAGAACTTGAGGAGTATTTCATATCGCTGTCTGGACATAACAGTTGCAAAACTTGGGGTGCTATGAATGGGACTTGCCTCCCAAAAAGACCGTATTGTAGGTTTTTTTTACGATACCCATTGAAAATGTTAAGGCCAAAATTTCTTTCATTTCTTCCACATTTGTGGGTGTAAATTGTCCAGGCCGGGCATAGTAAGAGGAGGGGCTATTTGAAATATATTGAGCACCATATAAATTTGTCTCTTTTACAAAAAGCTCAAAAAGGTTGTCCGGGAAAAACAGCTGAAAAAACTGTAGTGGGTAAAATCCAGTTACATCCACTGTAATACCTGGTACAGCATTAAATTCTGGGACAAACGGGATGCCTGTACTTGGGGGTTGCCAATTCAGAGATGCAATTTGAGGGAGCATTTCAGGCACTTGTGCCTCTCTGCTGGAAGTTGGTGTATCTCTGCTGGTGCTAGGCGTGTCTGAACTTGGTGCACTTGTAGTTGGCACGTCTCCGCTGGTGGTAGGCATGTCAGAATTTTGTGGTTTGGTGGTTCTGCACCTCTTTGATAATCGTCCAGCATGCACACTACTGTCAGAGCTCTCTGTGTCGCTCTCCTCAAAACCACAGAAACTGACAACACTATCAGTGTTATCAGACAGCTCACTGTCTAAGCACAGCAGTTCGTAAGCCTCATCTGCACTGTACTGTTTCTGAGACATATTTCTGAAATAAAATTTAAAAAATAACTATCAGTGAACACTATTATTTATTCTCCATTTAACTATATTAGGATGGATTAAAACAGAAAGTGTTCCTTTTGTTTTTCGTTATACCAATTCTGTTATTTTTCATTATAACCATGTTATATGGAAATCAAAACGCTTATGTGAGTGACCCCCCCCCCCCCCCCCCCCTTGCAACCTAATTAGCCCTATGTGACTTTTGGTCAGTTATTTCCATCAGTTATTGTGAGCCAAAACTAGGTGCAAATCTTTCCATCATAGCTGATCTCTGAGTAGGAGTCACTACAAGTTTTGGCTCACAATAACTGATGGAAATCACTGATCAAATAACTGAAGTGTGAACTGGGCCTTACAGTTCTGGAATGTATTGTATACAGTAACACTGACAGCCTTATGCAAGGGTTACACTGCATCATAAATCAATATAATGCTATGTGACCCCGTCAGTGCTGGAAGGTCAGGATGGGTGCTCTCGCTGACATGTGCTGAGAGACCAATGTGTGGAGCTCGCTTGTGTAAAAGGGATGCAACACAGGTGTCATGCAGATATACAATTTATTGCGGATCCTTGTTTTGTGGACTGCAAAATTCATGCGGTCATGTGCATGAGCCGCAGCATATCCAACTTTATGGGTGAATAAAGGACACTACTCTTTTCACTGAAATTGGATATTGTGCGGCTTTTTTTTCTTCTCTAAAGCCTCATTCACACATCAGTGTTCCATGCAAGTGTGCAGGATGCCATCCGTGTTTCGTGGATCATTAGAACGAAAAAAACTAAGACAGATCCTTTATGGATGCATCACTGACCACATTTTCACAGATTTGAGCACGGACACGGATGTGTGAATGAGACTTATCTGTCAGATGGTTGATCCCCACCTAAACTGCTATCACTCTGTCTGTCACTTTATTTCCATTTCTGCCTAATCAAGTTAGTAAAAAAAAATATATATATATATATATATATATATATATAAAAAATTAGGGCAGCACTCTCAGTGTAGGAATAAATCGTGTGCCTTACCAATTATCTGCTGTATAAAAAAGATAAAAAAATCGGTGTCACATTTTTCCCAGATAAAGTGAAAAAGTGGCGTCCTATATTCACCCAAGTAGCGATATTTCAGTTCTCTTACTGGTACTAAGCAGATTATATAAAAGAACTGAAACATCACTAAAGGACACCACTTAATTTACCTGGATGTGACACTGCTTTTTTTTTATATACTGTATAGATATCAAAAGGAAAATTCAAGGCAGCACAAAATTGTAACCAAAGTATGGATTGCCCGCAATAAGACGCAACCCACCGTCTTGAAATACAAAGAAGAAAAGACTGCAGCACTTCCAATCGGTGAAAAAAATGTGAGGTCCTTTATTCACCCATGCAACGTTTCAGTCCGCTTTCTGAGACTTGTATTTCAAGACGGTGGGTTGCGTCTTATTGCGGGCAATCCATACTTTGGTTACAATTTTGTGCTGCCTTGAATTTTCCTTTTGATATATATATATGTACACTATATATATGAAGAAAAGCTGCGTCACATCAAGGTGAAGTGAAAAAAAAATAAAAAAAAAGTGGTGTCTGTTATTCACCCAAGTGGTGATGTTTCAGTTCTCTTACTAGGGGTTAAGCGGATTATTTCCAGTAAAAGAACTGAAACATCACTAAAGGACACCACTTTTTTTTTAATTTACCTGGATGTGACGTGTACAATATATATATATATATATATATATATAGATAGAAGAAAATCCAACGGGAGCACCACCAGGAGTCGGGTGCAATATCCACAGAGGCAGCGGCAATGCCCCAACAATATAGTTCAAAGAAAGCAGGACTGCACTCCAAATAAAAGTGAAAAATCAGTGGAGCTTTATTCACCCATAATTTTGGCAACTTTGCGACGTTTCGGCTCACAAGAGCCTTCTTCCAGCATAGAAACAGTGAAAATGGCAGCATATAAAGGCAAGTCTCAAGTGACTGGCCAATCATACTGTGATTACAATCATGATTAGATTAAATACATGTGGTACATATAAACAAAGTGCATGTGCATATAGTGACTAATGAGTAAGAGATCGATGTTACAAGAACACAGTCCCCGTGATCGATCATATAATGAATACAAATAAATATTATAAAGTGCATAATTATATCGGATGGAGATCTTAGAAGTCGCACCTCTAGATGGAATGGCGCCGGCATACACTATCATGTTTCATTGTGCGTCTCCGCAGGTATAGCTAAATCAAAAAGGTTTCTTATATGGAAATGCGCAGCGCGAAGGCTGTAGATGTAGCAACATGGTACCATCATCATCAAAGAGGGCCAGTTCCAGGATCTGCATCCATAAGAAATTTCATTAAAATTGTTGTTCTAAAAGGCAAAGAAAAATATTCAATGTGGTCCAATGTGGCCCCAACGTACGCAAATATTTATATGCGCCATGTGGAGGAGGACTTTATCTATGTATCCCACCACTTTCAACATGTATTGAGGTGGTGGAGATACATAGATGACGTCTTCCTCCTATGGACAGGCACTGAGACACAGTTATTTGAATTTCATGAGTATCTTAATAGTATAGATATTGATCTCCAATATACTATATCCTACTCCAAAACCAATTTGTCATTTTTAGACACTGATGTGAAATTGAATGAAGGATGTATCAGCACAGGTTTGTTTGTCAAGCCGACAGATAGAAATACAATTCTGCGGTTTGAGAGCAATCACCCACGTAGTCTGATTAAACATCTCCCTCAATCTCAATTTTTGAGGGCTAAACGAATTGTGTCCGACCACACTGAGTTGCCAGCCACATTGAATATGATGGTTGATAAATTCAGAGAACGTGGCTATCCTCGCAAATTATTGAATCAACAAAAATGCAAAATCCTTGATATATGTCCAGAACGCACGCAATCTATTTCCCCAAAAACTCAGAGAATACCTTTTATGTCCACATATTCCAACTATAGTGTAGAAATAGGACAGATTCTTAAAAAGAATTGGCATATTCTGAGTAGAGGAATCAAGGATGTCCCTGAATTTTTGAATCCTCCACTATTATCTTATCGAAAAAATAAAAATATAAGAGATTATCTGGTCAAAGCAGATGTGGGTCCAAAAAGAAATGTCATTCAGCGACCATTGACGCAGGCGGGACTGGGTTGTTTCCCGTGTCTCAACTGCGTCAATTGTCGTTACATAAAGAAATCAAAATCCTTTGTACATCCATTTACAGGTAGAGAATACCCTATTAGACATCATTTGACATGTTCATCATCCTATGTTATTTATGTTTTATCATGTCCCTGCAATTTAATATATGTAGGAGAAACATCCACAGAATTGAAGGTCAGATTAAATAACCATAGGAACTCAATTAGGAAAAGTCGCACCGATCTGCCGGTTTCCAGACATTTTGGATCCCTTCACCACGGTGAACGGGATCTAAGATGCTGGATAATCGACCATGTGGCTATGCCCAGGAGAGGTGGTGACCGTCTGGCAATCTTGAAACAACGAGAACTAAGATGGATATATACTCTGGATAGTCTACATCCCAATGGGTTTAATATAGATTTTAGATGAGAGCCTGGCTTTGAGGTTTAACTTGATCTCCCCTGTCTCGTGTTGTTCCTCCTCTTCAGTTGTATATAAGTGCCTTGAAACGGTGAAAACACATATTGTTAATCATTATGACACAGATTAATTAATCTGTAATTAATTTGTTATATTTTTCTTTGCCTTTTAGAACAACAATTTTAATGAAATTTCTTATGGATGCAGATCCTGGAACTGGCCCTCTTTGATGATGATGGTACCATGTTGCTACATCTACAGCCTTCGCGCTGCGCATTTCCATATAAGAAACCTTTTTGATTTAGCTATACCTTCTTTTAAGAATTCCTCTTATGGCTGCGTTATTTTCAGCAAGTAGTTTGACAGTGCTGGCTGAGTACACTGACGTGTTCCCCTCCGGCACAAGCCATCTAGTGGGTAGGATCCATCTCGGCAGAGTTGGTACCTTCTCCACATGCTGATTTGTGTAGGATATACCTACTGCGGCTTAATGTACGATGCAGGAAAGCGTTGTGCTCTATGAAGGTAGGCATGAATGGCACTTACGTTACCGTTGGGCAATGTTGCCCTATATCAAAATGGTATGTTCAATGTTATTGAGATAGAGCGCATGCGTCACATGAAAGCGCTTTGACAGAGTTGATGACGCGGATCTGGACATGCGCAGCGAAGGAACGGAGACGCACAATGAAACATGATAGTGTATGCCGGCGCCATTCCATCTAGAGGTGCGACTTCTAAGATCTCCATCCGATATAATTATGCACTTTATAATATTTATTTGTATTCATTATATGATCGATCACGGGGACTGTGTTCTTGTAACATCGATCTCTTACTCATTAGTCACTATATGCACATGCACTTTGTTTATATGTACCACATGTATTTAATCTAATCATGATTGTAATCACAGTATGATTGGCCAGTCACTTGAGACTTGCCTTTATATGCTGCCATTTTCACTGTTTCTATGCTGGAAGAAGGCTCTTGTGAGCCGAAACGTCGCAAAGTTGCCAAAATTATGGGTGAATAAAGCTCCACTGATTTTTCACTTTTATTTGGAGTGCAGTCCTGCTTTCTTTGAACTATATATATATATATATATATAGAGAGAGAGAGAGAGAGAGAGAGAGAGAATGAGAGAGAGAGAGAGATACCCTTATAGAAATATCTTTCTTTCTTTTTTTTTTCCTACCTGACTAATCTGGTTGGGGCAAATGATAGATAATATGGTGATCTATATATCTATATACTATGTATAAAGATATAGAGAGAAGTGTCACACTGTGTCTTCAGTCCTCCTTCACTGGATCGCTGTGAAGGAGGAAGGGGGGCTGAAATAAGGACAGGAGTGCTGTGTCATGTAAACATTTTGGTGGTCAACAGAATATATTCTGCCCAGAAATTTAGTTATCCCTGGGCAGAAGAAGATCGAGGCATGTCTTTTACTTTTTGATGTCCTGGAGGAGGAGGAGGGAGGAGGAGGGAGAAGGAGTGAGTCGGGGCCAGGCTGAAGCTGAAGGGGAGCGCCGGTTCATGTAAGCAATATGACCACCACGATTGGCCGAAAATCATGGTGGTCAAAAGAGACTATTCTGCCCAGAAACTCAGTTATCCCTGGGCAGAAGATCGAGGCATGTTTTAATTGTTCAGGAGGAGGAGGAGGAGGGAGGAGGAGGGAGGAGGAGGGAGGAGGAAGCTGCAGGGGAGCGCCGATTCATGTAAGCCTTCTGACCACCACGATTGGACAATAATCATGGTAGTCCACAGAAAATATTCTGCCCAGAAACCGAAGCTAAAGGCTCGGTCATCTCTGGGCAGAAGCAGGAAGCCGATTTCATTGCGGGGAAGCGCTGCATAGAGCAGTGAAGCAGCGCTTCCTCTAATTAAAGGTCCCGACGTCTATATACGTGATAACTGCACGGGGCATGTGTAGTTATCACGTATATAGACAGATTGCGGACGTGAAGGGGTTAAGGGGGTTTAAGCTAGGGGGGCTGAAGTGGTTAAATTGTCATGTTGGCACTTTGCGATAAATAAGGGGGTTTTGGGTTGCGGTTTGGGCACTCTGTCTCTAAAAGGTTCTCCACTAGAGTTGAGCGAACACCTGGATGTTCGGGTTCGAGAAGTTCGGCCGAACATCCCGGAAATGTTCGGGTTCGGGATCCGAACCCGATCCGAACTTCGTCCCGAACCCGAACCCCATTGAAGTCAATGGGGACCCGAACTTTTCGGCACTAAAAAGGCTGTAAAACAGCCCAGGAAAGAGCTAGAGGGCTGCAAAAGGCAGCAACATGTAGGTAAATCCCCTGCAAACAAATGTGGATAGGGAAATTAATTAAAATAAAAATTAAATAAATAAAAATTAACCAAAATCAATTGGAGAGAGGTTCCATAGCAGAGAATCTGGCTTCCCGTCACCCACCACTGGAACAGTCCATTCTCAGATATTTAGGCCCCGGCACCCAGGCAGAGGAGAGAGGTCCCGTAACAGAGAATCTGTCTTCATGTCAGCAGAGAATTAGTCTGCATGTCATAGCAGAGAATGAGGCTTCACGTCAGCCACCACTGCAACAGTCCATTGGCATATATTTAGGCCCAGCACCCAGGCAGAGGAGGGAGGTCCCGTAACAGAGAATCTGTCTTCATGTCAGCAGAGAATTAGTCTGCATGTCATAGCAGAGAATGAGGCTTCACGTCAGCCACCACTGCAACAGTCCATTGGCATATATTTAGGCCCAGCACACACACAGGCAGAGGAGAGAGGTCCCGTAACAGAGAATCTGGCTTCATGTCAGCAGAGAATCAGTCTGCATGTCATAGCAGAGAATGAGGCTTCACGTCAGCCACCACTGCAACAGTCCATTGGCATATATTTAGGCCCAGCACACACACAGGCAGAGGAGAGAGGTCCCGTAACAGAGAATCTGGCTTCATGTCAGCAGAGAATCAGTCTGCATGTCATAGCAGAGAATGAGGCTTCACGTCAGCCACCACTGCAACAGTCCATTGGCATATATTTAGGCCCAGCACCCAGGCAGAGGAGGGAGGTCCCGTAACAGAGAATCTGTCTTCATGTCAGCAGAGAATTAGTCTGCATGTCATAGCAGAGAATGAGGCTTCACGTCAGCCACCACTGCAACAGTCCATTGGCATATATTTAGGCCCAGCACACACACAGGCAGAGGAGAGAGGTCCCGTAACAGAGAATCTGGCTTCATGTCAGCAGAGAATCAGTCTGCATGTCATAGCAGAGAATGAGGCTTCACGTCAGCCACCACTGCAACAGTCCATTGGCATATATTTAGGCCCAGCACACACACAGGCAGAGGAGAGAGGTCCCGTAACAGAGAATCTGGCTTCATGTCAGCAGAGAATCAGTCTGCATGTCATAGCAGAGAATGAGGCTTCACGTCACCCACCACTGCAACAGTCCATTGGCATATATTTAGGCCTAGCACACAGGCAGAGCAGAGAGGTCCCGTAACAGACAATCTGGCTTCATGACAGCAGAGAATCAGTCTGCATGTCATAGCAGAGAATGAGGCTTCACGTCACCCACCACTGCAACAGTCCATTGGCATATATTTAGGCCTAGCACACAGGCAGAGCAGAGAGGTCCCGTAACAGACAATCTGGCTTCATGTCAGCAGAGAATCAGTCTGCATGTCATAGCAGAGAATGAGGCTTCACGTCACCCACCACTGCAACAGTCCATTGGCATATATTTAGGCCTAGCACACAGGCAGAGCAGAGAGGTCCCGTAACAGACGATCTGGCTTCATGTCAGCAGAGAATCAGTCTGCATGTCATAGCAGAGAATCAGGCTTCACGTCAGCCACCACTGCAACAGTCCATGGTCATAAATTTAGGCCCAGCACCCAGGCAGAGGAGAGAGGTCCCGTAACAGACAATCTGGCTTCATGTCAGCAGAGAATTAGTCTGCATGTCATAGCAGAGAATCAGGCTTCATGTCAGCCACCACTGCAACAGTCCATTGGCATATATTTAGGCCTAGCACACAGGCAGAGGAGAGGTTCATTCAACTTTGGGTAGCATCGCAATATAATGGTAAAATGAAAATAAAAATAGGATTGAATGAGGAAGTGCCCTGGAGTCCAATAATATATGGTTATGGGGAGGTAGTTAATGTCTAATCTGGACAAGGGACGGACAGGTCCTGTGGGATCCATGCCTGGTTCATTTTTATGAACGTCAGCTTGTCCACATTGGCTGTAGACAGGCGGCTGCGTTTGTCTGTAATGACGCCCCCTGCCGTGCTGAATACACGTTCAGACAAAACGCTGGCTGCCGGGCAGGCCAGCACCTCCAAGGCATAAAAGGCTAGCTCTGGCCACGTGGACAATTTAGAGACCCAGAAGTTGAATGGGGCCGAACCATCAGTCAGTACGTGGAGGGGTGTGCACACGTACTGTTCCACCATGTTAGTGAAATGTTGCCTCCTGCTAACACGTTGCGTATCAGGTGGTGGTGCAGTTAGCTGTGGCGTGTTGACAAAAGTTTTCCACATCTCTGCCATGCTAACCCTGCCCTCAGAGGAGCTGGCCGTGACACAGCTGCCTTGGCGACCTCTTGCTCCTCCTCTGCCTTGGCCTTGGGCTTCCACTTGTTCCCCTGTGACATTTGGGAATGCTCTCAGTAGCGCGTCTACCAACGTGCGCTTGTACTCGCGCATCTTCCTATCACGCTCCAGTGCAGGAAGTAAGGTGGGCACATTGTCTTTGTAGCGTGGATCCAGCAGGGTGGCAACCCAGTAGTCCGCACAGGTTAAAATGTGGGCAACTCTGCTGTCGTTGCGCAGGCACTGCAGCATGTAGTCGCTCATGTGTGCCAGGCTGCCCAGGGGTAAGGACAAGCTGTCCTCTGTGGGAGGCGTATCGTCATCGTCCTGCCTTTCCCCCCAGCCACGCACCAGTGATGGACCCGAGCTGCGTTGGGTGCCACCCCGCTGTGACCATGCTTCATCCTCATCCTCCTCCACCTCCTCCTCATCCTCGTCCTCCTCGTCCTCCAGTAGTGGGCCCTGGCTGGCCACATTTGTACCTGGCCTCTGCTGTTGCAAAAAACCTCCCTCTGAGTCACTTCGAAGAGACTGGCCTGAAAGTGCTAAAAATGACCCCTCTTCCTCATCCTCCTCCTCCTCCTCCTGGGCCACCTCCTGTTCCATCATCGCCCTAAGTGTTTTCTCAAGGAGACATAGAAGTGGTATTGTAACGCTGATAACGGTGTCATCGCCACTGGCCATGTTGGTGGAGTACTCGAAACAGCGCAACAGGGCACACAGGTCTCGCATGGAGGCCCAGTCATTGGTGGTGAAGTGGTGCTGTTCTGTAGTGCGACTGACCCGTGCGTGCTGCAGCTGAAACTCCACTATGGCCTGCTGCTGCTCGCACAGTCTGTCCAGCATGTGCAAGGTGGAGTTCCACCTGGTGGGCACGTCGCATATGAGGCGGTGAGCGGGAAGGCCGAAGTTACGCTGTAGCGCAGACAGGCGAGCAGCGGCAGGATGTGAACGCCGGAAGCGCGAACAGACGGCCCGCACTTTATGCAGCAGCTCTGACATGTCGGGGTAGTTGTGAATGAACTTCTGCACCACCAAATTCAGCACATGCGCCAAGCAAGGGATGTGCGTCAAATTGGCTAGTCCCAGAGCTGCAACGAGATTTCGCCCATTATCACACACCACCAGGCCGGGCTTGAGGCTCACCGGCAGCAACCACTCGTCGGTCTGTTGTTCAATACCCCGCCACAACTCCTGTGCGGTGTGGGGCCTGTCCCCCAAACATATGAGTTTCAGAATGGCCTGCTGACGTTTACCCCGGGCTGTGCTGAAGTTGGTGGTGAAGGTGTGTGGCTGACTGGATGAGCAGGTGGAAGAAGAGGAGGAGGAAGCCGAGAAGGAGGAGGTGGCAACAGGAGGCAAAGAATGTTGCCCTGCGATCCTTGGCGGCGGCAGGACGTGCGCCAAACAGCTCTCCGCCTGGGGCCCAGCTGCCACTACATTTACCCAGTGTGCAGTTAGGGAGATATAGCGTCCCTGGCCGTGCTTACTGGTCCACGTATCTGTGGTTAGGTGGACCTTGCTACAGATGGCGTTGCGCAGTGCACACTTGATTTTATCGGATACTTGGTTGTGCAGGGAAGGCACGGCTCTCTTGGAGAAGTAGTGCCGGCTGGGAACAACATACTGTGGGACAGCAAGCGACATGAGCTGTTTGAAGCTGTCTGTGTCCACCAGCCTAAATGACAGCATTTCATAGGCCAGTAGTTTAGAAATGCTGGCATTCAGGGCCAGGGATCGAGGGTGGCTAGGTGGGAATTTACGCTTTCTATCAAATGTTTGTGAGATGGAGAGCTGAACGCTGGCGTGTGACATGGTTGAGACGCTTGGTGACGGAGGTGGTGGTGGTGGTGTTGGTGGTACATCCCCTGTTTGCTGGGCGGCAGGTGCCAACGTTCCTCCAGAGGCGGAGGAAGAGGCCGAGGCGGCAGCAGCAGAATAGGCCGAGGCGGCAGCAGCAGAAGAGGTAGCAGGGGGAGCCTGAGTGACTTCCTTGGTTTTAAGGTGTTTACTCCACTGCAGTTCATGCTTTGCATGCAGGTGCCTGGTCATGCAGGTTGTGCTCAGGTTCAGAACGTTAATGCCTCGCTTCAGGCTCTGATGGCACAGCGTGCAAACCACTCGGGTCTTGTCGTCAGCACATTGTTTGAAGAAGTGCCATGCCAGGGAACTCCTTGAAGCTGCCTTTGGGGTGCTCGGTCCCAGATGGCGGCGGTCAGTAGCAGGCGGAGTCTCTTGGCGGCGGGTGTTCTGCTTTTGCCCACTGCTCCCTCTTTTGCTACGCTGTTGGCTCGGTCTCACCACTGCCTCTTCCTCCGAACTGTGAAAGTCAGTGGCACGACCTTCATTCCATGTGGGGTCTAGGACCTCATCGTCCCCTGCATCGTCTTCCACCCAGTCTTGATCCCTGACCTCCTGTTCAGTCTGCACACTGCAGAAAGACGCAGCAGTTGGCACCTGTGTTTCGTCATCATCAGAGACATGCTGAGGTGGTATTCCCATGTCCTCATCATCAGGAAACATAAGTGGTTGTGCGTCAGTGCATTCTATGTCTTTCACCGCTGGGGAAGGGCTAGGTGGATGCCCTTGGGAAACCCTGCCAGCGGAGTCTTCAAACAGCATAAGAGACTGCTGCATAACTTGAGGCTGAGACAGTTTCCCTGGTATGCATGGGGGTGATGTGACAGACTGATGGGGTTGGTTTTCAGGCGCCATCTGTGCGCTTTCTGCAGAAGACTGGGTGGGAGATAATGTGAACGTGCTGGATCCACTGTCGGCCACCCAATTGACTAATGCCTGTACCTGCTCAGGCCTTACCATCCTTAGAACGGCATTGGGCCCCACCATATATCGCTGTAAATTCTGGCGGCTACTGGGACCTGAGGTAGTTGGTACACTAGGACGTGTGGATGTGGCAGAACGGCCACGTCCTCTCCCAGCACCAGAGGGTCCACTAACACCACCACGACCATGTCCACGTCCGCGTCCCTTACTAGATGTTTTTCTCATTGTTATGGTTCACCACAACAACAAATATATTATTTGGCCCAATGTATTGTATTCAAATTCAGCGGGATATAAATTTGAGGCCTAGTATTTAGGCGCTGGGTCACCGGTATGGATTTAGTGACAGAATTAGACTTGGAAATGCACAGAAGCGTGTGTGTGAAGTTATTCTGAATGACCCTATGTGCACCTTCAATATTATATACCCTTTTAGGGATAGATTTCAAATAGCTCTGATATAGCAGAAACCACTAAATTATGAAATTGCTAAATTGGGAATTGTACTTCAACCCAGAACAAAAAATGTGCTTTGACGGACACTAAATATCTTGCCCAGCAACAACAGTACACCGGTGGGTAACGAGAGATTTAGAGGGAATTAAATTTGAGGCCTAGTATTTAGGCGCTGGGTCACCGGTATGGATTTAGTGACAGAATTAGACTTGGAAATGCACAGAAGCGTGTGTGTGAAGTTATTCTGAATGACCCTATGTGCACCTTCAATATTATATACCCTTTTAGGGATAGATTTCAAATAGCTCTGATATAGCAGAAACCACTAAATTATGAAATTGCTAAATTGGGAATTGTACTTCAACCCAGAACAAAAAATGTGCTTTGACGGACACTAAATATCTTGCCCAGCAACAACAGTACACCGGTGGGTAACGAGAGATTTAGAGGGAATTAAATTTGAGGCCTAGTATTTAGGCGCTGGGTCACCGGTATGGATTTAGTGACAGAATTAGACTTGGAAATACACAGTAGCGGGTGTGTGTGAAGTTATTCTGAATGACCCTATGTGCACCTTCAATATTATATACCCTTTTAGGGATAGATTTCAAATAGCTCTGATATAGCAGAAACCACTAAATTATGAAATTGCTAAATTGGGAATTGTACTTCAACCCAGAACAAAAAATGTGCTTTGACGGACACTAAATATCTTGCCCAGCAACAACAGTACAGCGGTGGGTAACGAGAGATTTAGAGGGAATTAAATTTGAGGCCTAGTATTTAGGCGCTGGGTCACCGGTATGGATTTAGTGACAGAATTAGACTTGGAAATGCACAGAAGCGTGTGTGTGAAGTTATTCTGAATGACCCTATGTGCACCTTCAATATTATATACCCTTTTAGGGATAGATTTCAAATAGCTCTGATATAGCAGAAACCACTAAATTATGAAATTGCTAAATTGGGAATTGTACTTCAACCCAGAACAAAAAATGTGCTTTGACGGACACTAAATATCTTGCCCAGCAACAACAGTACACCGGTGGGTAACGAGAGATTTAGAGGGAATTAAATTTGAGGCCTAGTATTTAGGCGCTGGGTCACCGGTATGGATTTAGTGACAGAATTAGACTTGGAAATACACAGTAGCGGGTGTGTGTGAAGTTATTCTGAATGACCCTATGTGCACCTTCAATATTATATACCCTTTTAGGGATAGATTTCAAATAGCTCTGATATAGCAGAAACCACTAAATTATGAAATTGCTAAATTGGGAATTGTACTTCAACCCAGAACAAAAAATGTGCTTTGACGGACACTAAATATCTTGCCCAGCAACAACAGTACACCGGTGGGTAACGAGAGATTTAGAGGGAATTAAATTTGAGGCCTAGTATTTAGGCGCTGGGTCACCGGTATGGATTTAGTGACAGAATTAGACTTGGAAATACACAGTAGCGGGTGTGTGTGAAGTTATTCTGAATGACCCTATGTGCACCTTCAATATTATATACCCTTTTAGGGATAGATTTCAAATAGCTCTGATATAGCAGAAACCACTAAATTATGAAATTGCTAAATTGGGAATTGTACTTCAACCCAGAACAAAAAATGTGCTTTGACGGACACTAAATATCTTGCCCAGCAACAACAGTACAGCGGTGGGTAACGAGAGATTTAGAGGGAATTAAATTTGAGGCCTAGTATTTAGGCGCTGGGTCACCGGTATGGATTTAGTGACAGAATTAGACTTGGAAATGCACAGAAGCGTGTGTGTGAAGTTATTCTGAATGACCCTATGTGCACCTTCAATATTATATACCCTTTTTGGGATAGATTTCAAATAGCTCTGATATAGCAGGAACCACTAAATTATGAAATTGCTAAATTGGGAATTGTACTTCAACCCAGAACAAAAAATGTGCTTTGACGGGCACTAAATAACTTTCCCAGCTACAACAGGACAACGGTAACGAGAGATTTAGAGGGATTTAAATTTGAGGCCTAGTATTTAGGCGCTGGGTGACAGGTATGGGTTTAGTGACAGAATTAGACTTGGAAACACACAGTAGCGGGTGTGTGTGAAGTTATTCTGAATGACCCTATGTGCACCTTCAATATTATATACCCTTTTAGGGATAGATTTCAAATAGCTCTGATATAGCAGAAACCACTAAATTATGAAATTGCTAAATTTGGAATTGTACTTCAACCCAGAACAAAAAATGTGCTTTGACGGACACTAAATATCTTGCCCAGCAACAACAGTACACCGGTGGGTAACGAGAGATTTAGAGGGAATTAAATTTGAGGCCTAGTATTTAGGCGCTGGGTCACCGGTATGGATTTAGTGACAGAATTAGACTTGGAAATACACAGTAGCGGGTGTGTGTGAAGTTATTCTGAATGACCCTATGTGCACCTTCAATATTATATACCCTTTTAGGGATAGATTTCAAATAGCTCTGATATAGCAGAAACCACTAAATTATGAAATTGCTAAATTGGGAATTGTACTTCAACCCAGAACAAAAAATGTGCTTTGACGGACACTAAATATCTTGCCCAGCAACAACAGTACAGCGGTGGGTAACGAGAGATTTAGAGGGAATTAAATTTGAGGCCTAGTATTTAGGCGCTGGGTCACCGGTATGGATTTAGTGACAGAATTAGACTTGGAAATGCACAGAAGCGTGTGTGTGAAGTTATTCTGAATGACCCTATGTGCACCTTCAATATTATATACCCTTTTTGGGATAGATTTCAAATAGCTCTGATATAGCAGGAACCACTAAATTATGAAATTGCTAAATTGGGAATTGTACTTCAACCCAGAACAAAAAATGTGCTTTGACGGGCACTAAATAACTTTCCCAGCTACAACAGGACAACGGTAACGAGAGATTTAGAGGGATTTAAATTTGAGGCCTAGTATTTAGGCGCTGGGTGACAGGTATGGGTTTAGTGACAGAATTAGACTTGGAAATACACAGTAGCGGGTGTGTGTGAAGTTATTCTGAATGACCCTATGTGCACCTTCAATATTATATACCCTTTTAGGGATAGATTTCAAATAGCTCTGATATAGCAGAAACCACTAAATTATGAAATTGCTAAATTGGGAATTGTACTTCAACCCAGAACAAAAAATGTGCTTTGACGGACACTAAATATCTTGCCCAGCAACAACAGTACAGCGGTGGGTAACGAGAGATTTAGAGGGAATTAAATTTGAGGCCTAGTATTTAGGCGCTGGGTCACCGGTATGGATTTAGTGACAGAATTAGACTTGGAAATACACAGTAGCGGGTGTGTGTGAAGTTATTCTGAATGACCCTATGTGCACCTTCAATATTATATACCCTTTTTGGGATAGATTTCAAATAGCTCTGATATAGCAGGAACCACTAAATTATGAAATTGCTAAATTGGGAATTGTACTTCAACCCAGAACAAAAAATGTGCTTTGACGGGCACTAAATAACTTTCCCAGCTACAACAGGACAACGGTAACGAGAGATTTAGAGGGATTTAAATTTGAGGCCTAGTATTTAGGCGCTGGGTGACAGGTATGGGTTTAGTGACAGAATTAGACTTGGAAATACACAGTAGCGGGTGTGTGTGAAGTTATTCTGAATGACCCTATGTGCACCTTCAATATTATATACCCTTTTTGGGATAGATTTCAAATAGCTCTGATATAGCAGAAACCACTAAATTATGAAATTGCTAAATTGGGAATTGTACTTCAACCCAGAACAAAAAATGTGCTTTGACGGACACTAAATATCTTGCCCAGCAACAACAGTACAGCGGTGGGTAACGAGAGATTTAGAGGGAATTAAATTTGAGGCCTAGTATTTAGGCGCTGGGTCACCGGTATGGATTTAGTGACAGAATTAGACTTGGAAATACACAGTAGCGGGTGTGTGTGAAGTTACTCTGAATGACCCTATGTGCACCTTCAATATTATATACCCTTTTTGGGATAGATTTCAAAGAGCTCTGATATAGCAGGAACCACTAAATTATGAAATTGCTAAATTGGGAATTGTATTTCAACCCAGAACAAGAAATGTGCTTGAACGGACACTAAATAACTCGCCCAGCTACAGCACTAGGGACAGATTTAGCTGGATATAAATTTGAGGCCTAGTATTTAGGCGCTGGGTGACCGGTATGGATTTAGTGACAGAATTAGACTGGGATATGGCCAAAAAATGAACAGACTATTGCTGGTTAAATGCACTTGGTGTGACAGCTTCACCCTGATGTAGGCTTTAGCCAAAAAACAACCACACCATTGAGGGTTAAATGCACTTGGTGACAGGCGCAACTTGCCCCTGATTTTGTATATGGCCAAAAAATGAACAGACTATTGCTGGTTAAATGCACTTGGTGTGACAGCTTCACCCTGATGTAGGCTTTAGCCAAAAAACAACCACACCATTGAGGGTTAAATGCACTTGGTGACAGGCGCAGCTTGCCCCTGATTTTGTATATGGCCAAAAAATGAACAGACTATTGCTGGTTAAATGCACTTGGTGTGACAGCTTCACCCTGATGTAGGCTTTAGCCAAAAAACAACCACACCATTGAGGGTTAAATGCACTTGGTGACAGGCGCAGCTTGCCCCTGATTTTGTATATGGCCAAAAAATGAACAGACTATTGCTGGTTAAATGCACTTGGTGTGACAGCTTCACCCTGATGTAGGCTTTAGCCAAAAAACAACCACACCATTGAGGGTTAAATGCACTTGGTCGCAGCTTGTGCTGGCGCACCACAAGACACAAAATGGCCGCCGATCACCCCAGAAAAATGAGACTGACAAACGGTCTGTGCAGCCTAAAAACAGTGAGCAATTGAGGATCAGCAGCTCAATGATCCACAGCTGCAGATCGATCAGTTAATCAAGTCCTTTGGAGGAGTTAATCTGCCTAATCTCGCCCTACTGTCGCAGCCGCAACCTCTCCCTACGCTAATCAGAGCAGAGTGACGGGCGGCGCTATGTGACTCCAGCTTAAATAGAGGCTGGGTCACATGGTGCTCTGGCCAATCACAGCCATGCCAATAGTAGGCATGGCTGTGATGGCCTCTTGGGGCAAGTAGTATGACGCTTGTTGATTGGCTGCTTTGCAGCCTTTCAAAAAGCGCCAAGAAAGCGTCACAAAAGCGCGAAGAAAGCGACGAACACCGAACCCGAACCCGGACTTTTACGAAAATGTCCGGGTTCGGGTCCGTGTCACGGACACCCCAAAATTCGGTACGAACCCGAACTATACAGTTCGAGTTCGCTCATCCCTATTCTCCACCACTGACCTAGAGGCTCATTAGCCTATTATAAAAGTCTTTATTTTGAGGGAATAGCAGACGGCAGGGAGTTAAAAATCATACAGTTATGTTCTGCTGACATTAGCACTTCGCTAATGTCAGCCAGATATATAATTTTTCTGAAACCCTTTAAGGACGCTGCCATTTTCCACCTTAAAGGGGTTGTCCGAGTTGTTTTTTTGTTCTTTCTATGTTCCTAACTAAGCAAATATAACAACTTTACAATTAACTAACTTTATCTGCAGTGCCTGGTTTATCAGATTTGACTGAGGGTCACATGACCTGTGATGTCAGCTTCTCTCCCTGCTCTGATAAAGTTTGTTTACAAGCCTGTAAACGAGACGTCACTGTGCTGGCCATGCCCCCCTTCACTGCCGGGCTGTCTGCTCTCTCCTAGTATTCTTAACCCCTTCAGCTGCACTGACTGGGTAGCTGCAGCAGTGACAATTCTGGGCACAGGAGCTGACAGACTAGAGAGAGCATTGCAAAAGAAGGTAGGGGGAGGATCCTGTGTGTATTAGCAGTGTCATTATACAGGTGGGACTTGTAGTTCTACACTTGCAAGTTGCTGTTGATTCTCCCAGCACCCAGGGCAGCTCTTGTATCCACTCCCTTAGCAGTGTCATTATACAGCTGGGACTTGTAGTCCTAGACATACAACATGCTGCTGATTCTCCCAGCAGGCAGACATCTCGCTCTTGGCAGCTCTTGTATCTACTCCCTTAGCAGAGCAGGGGGAGGGGCAGAGATTGTTTTTGTTGCATGTAAACAAAGGGCCAGAAAAGAACCAGGGAAATGAGGAAATATATATATTTTTTTGCATAAAACTTACTTAGCTTAGTTATATATTGCTTCCTGTAACAAAATCTGAGGTAAATAGACAGATCGATAGATATATAGATAGATAGATAGATAGATAGATATTATATTATCCTAGACTTACATTATCAATAGCTGATTGTATGTCAATGTCTTTGCTCTATTAAGGACTTAGGCAGATTTTGCTTGTGGGTGCCAACCTATCTGCAAAAGGTGATAGACTCTGCATTCTCAGAGGAAACTTTAGCGCTGGCCTGTGACTTATAAGCCATATGGGCATACTAATGAAGACCTGGAAGGGGCCACTTAAAATGCAGAACAAATTCCAGACATGGTGACTGCTGACCCAGCAGGTGGTCTAAGCCATTCAGTAGGTGGATGAAATAATATCAGAAGCCATAACTCCGACCTCATAACACCCACATCCTCAGAACCCTGGTGATTGTGTTCCGCCTGACATAGGCTTTGGGGAGAATCCAGACACCCCGTACTGGACAGGAGGCATTTCTCGGTATTCAGGATCTGGCCTTCTGGAAATCATAACTCAATTATATTTGGTGTCTGTATGACCGGGACTAAGCGAACATACCTGCACCCGCAGTCCCTGTCATACAGCAAGGAATCGCCATGATTCATATTGCCACCTCAGTCAGTCTTCTGGGAAGGTGGGGTAGAAACCTGAATAATATCAGACGTTCCAGAAGGCCGGACCGAAAGAAGGGAGGTTCCCTCACAGCCCACCCCTCAGCTGAGGGGGGATAAAAATGGGTGTTTGGGAACAGGTAGTTGTCAGACCATTTTGGGGATCCACATTGTTTGGAGTGACTGTCCATATCTTCAGCTGTCCCCACAGCCGGAATTTAACTGCTGCATCTCAGTTAGCCAATATTCTGCATTTTATCCCATTTATTTTATCTGTTCACTGCATTGTTATTGCATGTATATTTTGTTTTTATCTTTTATCTGACACTTTCTTTTTGTATTGCACTGCACTATTGTGTATTAAATTTAAACATTAATAAGTCCCTTCCTTGTAGTCTTATAGAACTTGCTCTTTCGGAGGGAATAACGTTACCAGTAGTGTTTCAGGTGATTTTAGGTCCCATATAGATAACCTGTGTTACTGTGTTAAATTTGGGTTAATAGAATATCTTAGTATAGGCCCCTTTTGCCTTATATAATAGGTGGTGGCAGCTATTGTTATAGAAAATATTGGGGTGTTAGAATCTAGGGGAGTAAGTTAGCATAATTCAGTCATTGATAATAGGTGGGTGGGAATTTATGTGGTAACTTGATGAGCTCACTAGTATAATTCACCCCAGTGACGTGACGTATTGAGTAGGGATCATGACACTGCCCATCAAATTTTCAGTGCTATATATTTTTTTTTTTTTCATAACTCGGACAACCCCTTTAAGGACCAGGCCATTTTTGGGAAAATTGAAATGTGTCACTTTATGTATTAATAACTTCACAATGCTTTTACTTATCCAAGCGATTCTGAAATAGTTTTATCGCTACACATTGTACTTCATGATAGTTAAAAATTTTAGTGAATATAATTCCCCTTTATTCATAAAAAGATCCAACATTTATATAAAATTCAAAAAATTAGCAATTTTAAAAATTTTAATTTATCTGCTTTTAAGCAGATAAATAGCTTCATGTCCGAGTTTGCAGTCTTAGTAGCCAGGAGTCTGGTCAACACAATCTTCAACCTGATCCTCCTTCCCCCCCCCCCTAATTACAGTCTGGCCAAACAAGTGATCCCACACTTGGATATTTCGAGGACCTCTTTTCATCGCCATTACTTGATTTGGCCCTCTCACCAAGCAAGCTTGAAGAGGGACATGAGATCTTGTGCCCTAATTCCCAACCTCTTGAACATCCACAGTCACAAGTACTTGACGCTAGGGAACGGCAATTAGTGTTTAATGAGGTAGATAATGATGAGACACAGTTGCCAATGAATCAACCGCAATTACTGTCTCAAGAGGCTGATGAAGAGGATGAGACACAGTTGTCAATCACTGAGGTTGTGGTTAGGTCAACAAATCAGAAGGATAAACAAAGTGAGGAATTGGAAGAGGAGGTGGTGGACAATGAGGTCACTAAACCAACCTGGGAAGGTGGAAAGCCGAGCAAGGACAGCGGTACAGAGGGGGAGGAGGGATCTGTAGCACCGCAACAGGCTGGAAGAGGCATTGAGGTGGCAAAAGGGAAAAGGTGGGCCACACCACACAGGTCCGCAACTGTTCCTCGGAGCAACCACTTGCAGAAATCTCCCTTGCCAAGGGGTAGATGTTCCACAGTATGGCGCTTTTTTGAGGAAAGTGCGGATGACAAAAGAATAGTAGTTTGCAACCTGTACCATATGAAAATGAGCCGGGGCGTGAACACTAGCACCCTCACCACTACCAGCATGCTCTGCCACATGGCATCCAAGCACTGTTATAAGTGGGATGAACACCACAATCTGTGTCTGTGGGTTACACCACTGCCTCCTCTTCCCCTGTGTTACGTGCTGGCCAATCCCCTGTCGAAGGCACAGGCCCGGATGCATCCCGCCCTGCACTTGGACCTTCACAAGCACCATCAGCGACCACATCCACTTCCGTGTCTCAGCCCAACGTACAAATGTCTTTACCCCAGGCATTTGAAACGCAAATACCCAGCCACCCACCAACCCACAGGCCATAGCACTAAGTGCACACCTTTCCAAATTACTGGCCCTGGAAATCTTGCCATTTAGGCTTGTGGACACTGAGGCCTTCCGCAGCATGATGACGGAGGCCGTCCCTCATTACGCAGTCCCCAGCTGCCGCTGTTTTTCACAGTGTGCCGTGCCCGCCTTACACCAACATATGTCCCGTAACATAACACGTACCCTGAACAACGCAGTTACTGGGAAGGTCCACTTAACCACTGACACATGGACAAGTGCATTCGGCCAGGGATGCTACATTTCCCTGAAGGCACACTGGGTGAATGTTGTGGAGGCCGGGAGCGAGTCGTACCCTGGGATGGCACAGGTGCTACCAACGCCACGGATTGCTGGCCCTACGTCAATCAGGGTTTCCGCCAGCACCTCCTCCTCTGCCTCCACTTCCACCTCTGAATTATCCGTGTGCAGAACCAGTGAGTCATCAGTTGGTAGCTGGAAGCAGTGTAGCACTGCAGTGGGAAAGCTGCAACAGGCCGTGCTCAAGATAGTATGCTTAGGGGACAAACAGCACACCGCCGCAGAGCTGTGGCAGGGGATAAGAGACCAAACTGAGCTGTGGCTCTCGCCACTAAACCAAGAACCAGGCATGCTTGTGTCTGATAATAGCCGTAACTTGGTGGCGACTTTGGAGCTCGGCAAGCTCACACACATAACATGTCTAGCCCACGTCTTAAACTTAGTGGTTCAGCAGTTTGTCAAAACCTACCCCAATTTGCCTGAGATACTGGTGAAGGTGCGCCGCATGTGTGCACATTTCCGCAAGTCACCGACAGCTTCAGCGTCTGTCAACACTGCAGCAACGCTTGAAATTGCCAGCTCACCGACTGTTGTGCGACGTGAGCACGTGCTTGAACGTTCCATGTGTTGGCCAGGCTTTGTGATCAGCAGAGGGCAGTAGTGGAATACCAGCTGCAACACGGTCGTCGCCATCCCCTTTCCAGTTAGCTTCTGCTATTTACAAGCGAGGAGTGGGCATTGATGTCTGACCTCTGTGAGGTTTTATGAAACTTTTAGGAATCAACACAGATGGTGAGCAGCGATAATGGTATTATCAGCGTAACCCTCCCCCTTCTATGTCTACTCAAATGCTCGCTGCTCATTGGGGGAGCAGTCCCACCGCATGTGGGCCATTTGTTGCATTTTCTGTGATTTATATAATTATATTTTCATCCGCACAATGCTCCGGTTTGTGTAGGATGCCTTTGTGGCGCATGTGGACCGCGCCGGCATCCTCCATTGTACGCATTTTTTGCTGGGGATGGTCATTTGCTGCGGTCCACATGCGGTGGGACTGCTCCCCCAATGAGAAACACGCTACAGTGTTTGGGGTTTGAGCAGTTCCCCCATATTTGCCACTATATTTCTGTGATTTTGTTTTATATGTATTGAATGTGCCTTTACATGGCATTTAAACATTCTTTTGCACCTGGTAACCTCCATCACACGGTCTGATATGAGTGTGGCTTACAGTCTTGCTTTATTCATATTGCATTAGTTGTCCTGCTATGCGGTTGTGTGGAAGCTTGGCTGTGAGCTGGATTTCATCACCTTCAGACCGAGTTCACACCATGACGTGGTGCATGATGGGCTCCGACGATATTTATATAGAGTAGGCTGTTATGGATGCGGCGATACCGAATATGTCTGTTTTTTTAAATATATTTGGTTTTAAACAATAAAAGCATTTTTGAAACAAAAAAAATTATATACATAACAAAAAAGTGTGAAACAACTGAAAATATGTCATATTCTAGGTTTTTGAAAGTAGCCACCTTTTGCTTTGATTACCGCTTTGGACACTCTTGGCATTCTCTTGATGAGCTTCAAGAGCTAGTCACCTGAAATGGTTTTTACTTTACAGGTGTGCCCTGTCAGGTTTAATAAGTGGGATTTCTTGCCTTATAAATGGGGTTGGGACCATCAGTTGCGTTGTGGAGAAGTCAGGTGGATACACAGCTGATAGTCCTACTGAATAGACTGTTAGAATTTGTATTATGGCAAGAAAAAAAGCAGCTAAGTAAAGAAAAACGAGTGGCCATCATTACTTTGAGAAATAAAGGTCAGTCAGTCCGAAAAATTGGGAAAACTTTGAAAGTGTCCCCAAGTGCAGTCACAAAAACCATCAAGCGCTACAAAGAAACTGGCTCACATGCGGACCACCCCAGGAAAGGAAGACCAAGAGTCACCTCTGCTGTGGAGGATAAGTTCATCCGAGTCACTAGCCTCAGAAATCGCAGGTTAACAGCAGCTCAGATTAGAGACCAGGTCAATGCCACACAGAGTTCTAGCAGCAGACACATCTCTAGAACAACTGTTAAGACTCTGTGAATCAGGCCTTCATGGTAGAATATCTGCTAGGAAACCACTGCTAAGGACAGGCAACAAGCAGAAGAGACTTGTTTGGGCTAAAGAACACAAGGAATGGGCATTATACCAGTGGAAATCTGTGCTTTGGTCTGATGAGTCCAAATTTGAGATTTTTGGTTCCAACCACCGTGCCTTTGTGCGACGCAGAAAAGGTGAACGGATGGACTCTACATGCCTGGTTCCCACCGTGAAGCATGGAGGAGGAGGTGTGATGGTGTGGGGGTGCTTTGCTGGTGACACTGTTGGGATTTATTTAAAATTGAAGGCATACTGAACCAGCATGGCTACCACAGCATCTTGCAGCGACATGCTATTCCATCCGGTTTGCGTTTAGTTGGACCATCATTTATTTTTCAACAGGACAATGACCCCAAACACACCTCCAGGCTGTGTAAGGGCTATTTGACCATGAAGGAGAGTGATGGGGTGCTGCGCTAGATGACCTGGCCTCCACAGTCACCGGACCTGAACCCAATCAAGATGGTTTGGGGTGAGCTGGACCGCAGAGTGAAGGCAAAAGGGCCAACAAGTGCTAAGCATCTCTGGGAACTCCTTCAAGACTGGAAGACCATTTCAGGTGACTACCTCTTGAAGCTCATCAAGAGAATGCCAAGAGTGTGCAAAGCAGTAATCAAAGCAAAAGGTGTCTACTTTGAAGAACCTAGAATATGACATATTTTCAGTTGTTTCACACTTTTTTGTTATGTATATAATTCCACATGTGTTAATTCATAGTTTTGATGCCTTCAGTGTGAATCTACAATTCTCATAGTCATGAAAATAGAGAAAACTCTTTGAATGAGAAGGTGTGTCCAAACCTTTGGTCTGTACTGCATATATATATATATATATATATATATATATATATATATATATAGTTATGTATAAATAGTGTAAAATAAAATTTAAACTGTTTGAAAATTATTATTTTTTGCATCGCCATATTCTGACCCCGATAACTTTTTATAGTTATATCTACTGAGCTGTGTGGGGGATCCTTTTTTGTGGGACAATCTGTAGCTTTTATTGATACCATTTTGAAATGTGTATGACTTTTTGACCACATTTTATTAAATTTTTTGGGTTAAGAGAAGCAATAAAAATTGGCAAATTGGTAATTTTGACCCTTTTTTCAATTACGCCATTCGCCATATTGGAAAAATATTATTTATTATTTATATTTTTTATTTATTATACGGAAAGGGAGGTTGTGATGATCCCTATTCTTGGGTCATGTAACGGGGTAAATTATACTAGTGATCATATCAATTTACCACATACATTCCCACCATCTATTCTAGATGACGGAATTATGCTAACTTACTCTCCTATAGGATTCTAAGGGTACTTTCACACTTGCGGCAGGACGGATCCGACAGGCTGTTCACCATGTCGGATCCGTCCTGCGGCTATTTCGCCGTGCCCGCGGACCGCCGCTCCGTCCCCATTGACTATAATGGGGACGGGGGCGGAGCTACGGCGCAGCACAGCAGTGCACGGAGAAAGCCTGCCGGACTAAAATTACTGCATGTCAGGCTTTTTAGTCCGGTAGCTTTCTCCGTGCACTGCCGTGCTGCGCCGGAGCTCCGCCCCGTCCCCATTATAGTCAATGGGGACGGAGCGGCGGTCCGCGGGCACGGCGAAATAGCCGCAGGACGGATCCGACATGGTGAACAGCCTGTCGGATCCGTCCTGCCGCAAGTGTGAAAGTAACCTTACACCCCAATATTTGCTATCACAATTGCTGCCACCACCTATACTATAAGGCAATAGGGGCCCATAATCACATATTCTCTCAATCCAAAATTAACACTGGGGCCTAAAATCCTCTGAAACACTACCGGTAACGTTATTCCTTCTGAAAGAGCAAGTTCTATTAGACAACAAGGCAGAGACTTATCAATTTTTAATTTTAATACAGAATAGTGCAGTGCAAAACAAAAAAAAAGTGTCAGATAAAAGATAAAAAACTAAAATATACATACAATATCAATGCAGTAAACAGATAAAATAAAATTGATAAATTACAGAATATTGACTTACTGAGATGCAGCAGTTATATTCTGGCTGTGGGGACAGCTGAGCATACGCACAGTCACTCCAAACAATGTGGATCCCCAAATGGCTGACAAATAACTGTTCCAAACCACCCATTTTTATCCCCCCTCAGCTGAGTGGAAGGCTGTGTTGTAACCTTCCTCATTTTGGTCCAGCCTTCTGGGACGTTTGATACTATTCAGATTTTTGCCCCACCTTCCCAAATGGCTGACCGATGTGGCAATATGAATCACGGCAATTTCTCGCCGTATGACAGAGACTGCGGGTACAGGTAAGATCCAATAATCTGAATCGCCTCATCCAGTCATACAGACACCAAATATGATTGAGTTATGACTTCCAGAAGGCCATATCCTGAATACCGAGAAATGCCTCATGTCCAGTATGGTGTGTCTAGACTCTCCCTGAAGCACATGTCAGGCTGAACAAAATTTCTAGTGTTCCAAGGATGTGGGTGTTATGAGGTCGGAGTTATGGCTTCTGATATTATTTTATCCACCTACTGAATGGCTTAGACCAGGCATGCTCAACCTGCGGCCCTCCGGCTGTTGTAAAACTACAACTCCCACCATGCCCTGCTGTCTGATAGCTGTAAGCTGTTCAGGTATGCTGGGAGTTGTAGTTTTGCAACACCTGGAGGTCCGCAGGTTGAGCATGCCTGGCTTAGACCATCTGCTGGGTTAGCAGCCACCATGTCTGGGGTTGCCCTGCATTTTTAGTTTCCCCTTCCAGGTTTTAATTAGTATGCCCATATGGCTTTTAACCACCTCAGCTCCCCTAGCTTAAACACCCTTAATGACCAGACCACTTTTTACAATTCTGCACTACACTACTTTCACGGTTTATTGCTCGGTCATGCAACTTACCACCCAAATGAATTTTACCTCCTTTTCTTCTCACTAATAGAGCTTTCATTTGGTGGTATTTCATTGCTGCTGACATTTTAACTTTTTTTGTTATTAATCGAAATTTAATGAAATTTTTGGAAAAAAATTACATTTTTCACTTTCAGTTATAAAAATTTTCAAATAAAACTACATTTCTATATAATTTTTTCTCTACATTTATTGTTCTACATGTCTTTGATAAAAAAAAGTGTATATTTATTGGTTTGGGTAAAAGTTATAGCGTTTACAAACTATGGTACAAAATTGTGAATTTCCGCTTTTTGAAGCAGCTCTGACTTTCTGAGCACCTGTTATGTTTCCTGAGGTTCTACAATGCCCAGACAGTAGAAAACCCCACAAATGACCCTATTTCGGAAAGTAGACACCCTAGGGTATTCGCTGATGGGCATAGTGAGTTCATAGAACTTTTTATTGTTTGTCCCAGTTAGCGGAAAATTATGATTTATTTTTCTTTTCCTTACAAAGTCTCATATTCCACTAACTTGTGACAAAAAATAAAAACTTACATGAACTCACTATGCCCATCACAAAATACCTTGGGGTGTCTTCTTTACATTGGGGTGTCTTTATTTTGCCAAAATAAGAATTGCAGATTTAATGCCCTGAGTCTCTTCAGCGAGACTCAGCATATTAAAATCAATTACTGGCATCCTCACTGGTCACAGAGGCTTCCGGGTTTTCACGCTTAAGATGCCGTGATCTCGGGCTTTAATTACTGCGATCAGCATGAATGACAGTCGCAGTAATTAGCCTTGGGTCTCTGCTATTTGAAACAGCGGAGACGCCTAGCCATGACGCCTGCTACACGTGCGAGCAGGCACCATGTGTGCCCATCGTTACAGTGCCGTATATTTACAGCACTGGTAACAAAAGGGTTACACTTTTATGTTTTCTACATTTTTAAATGATCTCTCATTATCAGCTGAGGCAAGATTATAATGAAAAATAAACACCTCTGTCACAACTGTCCAACTATCCCAGGCTGCACATTGACCCATGCATATGTAAAAGAAAATATTCACAACACTGTTCCATAAAAGTCAATTATTTATTTTTTGATGGTTTGATATGCCCAGTACAAATGTCTACAGTTGCTGATTATAGCTTAGACAAATTAGGCTACTTTCCAGCAGGCTGTTCTGGCATAGAATGCCTGGAATTGGCTGGACAAAAATGGCTGCATTCAGTGCTGCATTTCTGTATGATTGCAGCTTGATCTAGATCCCATTTTAGTTAATGGGGCTGGCAGACATTCCGGTTGCATCCGGCAGTACTGGATCCAGAGTACTCTCTCTGCTGGAATAGCCTGCCGGAATTGGTGCTATGGATGTAAAACTAGCCTTAGTCGCCCTAAAAATATAAGAAGATATACAATAAAACATGTAAAAAAAAAGTTTTTAAAAGTATATATTAGTAACTCTACATTTTAATTATTGTCATGGAACCATGAACCAGACGTACAATAAGAGATAAGTGAAAATAAGATGGCTTTATTAAATCAAGCTGTAAGGCAAAAGTCCAAGCGGATGGCTAAACCGAAGCAGGGTCTTGCGAAGCCAGAGGTCAGGAACCAGAAGGGTAGTCAGACGAAGCCTGGATCAGGAACCAGCAGGGTAGTCAGACGAAGCCTGGATCAGGAACCGGCAGGGTAGTCAGACGAAGCCAGGATCAGGAACCAGCAGGGTAGTCAGACGAAGCCAGGATCAGGAACCAGCAGGGTAGTCAGACGAAGCCAGGATCAGGAACCAGAAGCAGCAGCAGTCTTAGAAGCATGTGAACACAGGAGGACCAAGCAGGGAATTGAAGCCACAGACCTCCTATATATATGAGCTAGGCATCCAGCTCCTCCCAGTGGGAAGGAGAAGCCGCAGGGTGGGAGGCTACAAGAAACCCAGAAACCAAGATGGCCGCCAGCACATGTCAAACGAAGGAGAACAGCAAGAAGGTAAGACCATGACAGTACCTCCCCCTCAAGGGCCCCTCCTCCGCGGAGTAACGAACGGTTTCTGAGGGAAGCGTGCGTGGAAGGCTCGGAGCAAGGCAGGAGCATGGACATCTGCGGAGGGAACCCAGGAATGCTCCTCTGGACCATAACCACGCCAATGGACCAAAAACTGCACCCGACCGCGGACCAGGCGTGAGTCCAGGATATTGCTCACCTCATACTCCTCACGATTGCCCACTTGGACCGGACGAGGCCGAGGAACCGAGGAAGTGAAACGATTACACACCAGTGGCTTCAACAGGGAGACATGAAACACGTTGGAGATCCGCATGCCAGGAGGAAGCGCAAGGGCATAGGCTACCGGGTTTACCCTGCGAAGCACTCGGAAGGGACCAACAAAGCGAGGCGCCAGCTTGGGAGTGGGCACACGAAGGTTGAGGTTGCGGGTGGACAACCATACGCGGTCTCCGACCTGGTAGGAAGGAGCGGGTGCTCGTCTGCGATCAGCCTGGAGTCTCTGGCGCTGCGCAGAGACCTCAAGGGACCTCTGGATCTATACCCAGGAAGCACGTAGGACGGAAAGGTGATCCTCCACAGCCGGAATATCCTGGGGAGAGAATACCTCCGGTAACACGGCAGGTTGGAACCCATAATTGGCCATGAAGGGAGACGTCCCAGAGGAAGAGTTCACCGCCGTGTTCCTGGCAAACTCAGCCCAAGGCAGGAGGTCAACCCAATTGTCTTGGTGATCGGAGACATAGCAACGAAGGAATTGCTCCGAGGCCTGATTGGATCGTTCTGCGGCCCCATTGGACTGAGGGTGGTAGGCCGAGGAGAAAGAGAGATGAATCCCCAACTGGGAGCAAAAGGCGCGCCAGAACCTGGACACAAACTGACTCCCCCGATCCGACACAATCTCCTTGGGACAAACCGTGCAACCGGAAGACCTCCCTGGCAAAAATCGAGGCCAACTCTTGTGCAGAGGGTAACTTCTTGAGAGGAACACAGTGGCACATTTTGGAAAACCGATCCACAATCATGAGAATGACCGTATGGCCTCGGGATGCAGGGAGGTCCACAATGAAATCCATCCCCAGGTGTGACCATGGACGCTCCCCGGTGGCTATGGGTTGCAAAAGGCCCAACGGAAGGTGCCAAGGGGACTTACTCTGGGCACAAACGGAGCATGCCGCTACATATGCGGCGATGTCGGAACGTAGAGAAGGCCACCAGAACAGACGTGAAACAGCCCAGGACAGCTGATTCTTTCCAGGATGCCCCGCGGCCTTGGAGTTATGGTAGGTTCGCAACAACCGAGTGCGCAACTCCTCAGGCACAAAACATCTGCCGTTGGGTCTCCCAGAGGGAGCACCAGATTGAGCCGCCAAAATCTGCTCACCCAGGGGAGAGGTCAGGCTGGTGCGAATAGCGGCCAGGATCTGATTCGGAGGTATGACCGAAGTCGGAATCGACTCCTCCCCGGACAGCTCGGAGTACTGCCGTGATAAGGCATCCGCTCTGATGTTCTTGGAACCGGGTAGGTAGGAGACCACGTAATTAAAACGTGACAAGAACAGAGCCCATCTGGCCTGACGTGGTGTCAATCTCTTGGCCTCAGAGAGGTAGGTCAGATTCTTGTGGTCCGTCAGGATGAGAACCGGAACCACCGAGCCCTCGAGCAAGTGCCTCCATTCTTTAAGGGCCTGCACGATGGCCAATAACTCCCTGTCACCAATCTGATAGTTGCACTCCGCGGAAGACAGTTTCCGGGAGTAAAACCCACAAGGAAGCAGAGGACCCTCTGGTGTTCTACGCTGAGACAGGAGGGCGCCTACTCCCGTCTCAGACGCGTCCACCTCGAGGACAAAAGGCAACCCAGGGTTGGGATGCGACAGAATCGGAGCTGACACAAAGGCGGACTTTAGAGCCTCAAAAGCTCGGATGGCCTCGAGCGGCCAGACCTGGGGATTACTGCCCTTCCTGGTCAGATCCGTGAGAGGCTTGGCTAGCATGGAAAAGTCCCTGATGAACTTCCGATAATAATTGGCGAAGCCCAAAAAGCACTGCAGGGCACGAAGACCACTGGGCTGGGGCCACTGTAAGACAGCCGAAACCTTCTCAGGATCCATGGAGAACCCCTCAGCGGAAATGATGTAACCTAAGAAGGTTACCTGGGATCGGTGAAACTCGCATTTCTCAAGCTTACCGAACAGCTTGTTCTCTCGTAAGCGTTGCAACACTCGTCTGACATCCAGAATGTGGGCCTCCATGGATTCAGAATATACCAAGATGTCATCCAAATAGACCACCACACACTGCTGCAACAGGTCACGGAAAACATCGTTGATGAATTCCTGGAAGACTGCGGGCGCATTGCACAACCCAAAGGGCATAACCAAGGATTCATAATGACCGGTCCTGGTGTTAAACGCGGTCTTCCACTCATCGCCCGCCTTGATCCTTACCAGATTATATGCCGCCCTCAGGTCGAGTTTGGTAAAGACCGTGGCCCCTTTGAGGCGATCGAACAGCTCGGAAATCAAGGGTATCGGGTAAGCGTTCTTGATCGTGATGCGATTGAGACCCCTGTAATCGATGCAAGGCCTCAACTCACCGCCCTTCTTTTTCACAAAGAAAAATCCAGCCCCTGCCGGGGACGAGGATTTGCGAATGTGTCCGCGTGAAAGCGCCTCCCTCACGTACTCCTCCATGGCCACATTCTCCGCTACCGACAGTGGATAGACTTTGCCACGAGGAGGAACGGCACCAGATTGTAACTCTATGGCACAATCGTATGGGCGGTGCGGAGGTAGGGCAACCGCACGCACCTTATCGAATACATACCGGTACTCCTCGTATTCAGGAGGCAACAGAGAGTCCGAGGAAGTACACAGCAACTTGACAGGCCCATGGATGCAACTAGCCCCACACTGCGGTGACCACGAGAGGATCTCGGCCGATCTCCAATCGAAAGTCGGATTATGCTTCTGGAGCCAGGGGTACCCCAAGACCACCGAGTAGTGTGGAGACGAAATAACCTGGAGACAGACCGACTCTCTGTGAACGGCACCAATGGCCATCCCTACTGGAAGGGTCTCCTGAGTCACGTGTGGCGGCAGAAGGGGTCTGCCGTCTATCGCCTCAAGAGCCAGTGGGGAACCTCGAGGCTGCAGAGGAATGGAATTGGCGGCAGCGAACACACTATCAATGAACAAACCACCAGCACCAGAGTCCACCAACGCCTGGGTCGTCACCGAGCCCCCGACCCAGGAGAGGACAACAGTAATCAGTGGTTTGTCAACACGGGAAACCGGGGACGAGGAGACTCCACTCTAAAAAAATTAGCATATTTCATCCGACCAATAAAATAAAAGTGTTTTTAATACAAAAAAAGCCAACCTTCAAATAATTATGTTCAGTTCTGCACTCAATACTTGGTCGGGAATCCTTTTGCAGAAATGACTGCTTCAATGCGGCGTGGCATGGAGGCAATCAGCCTGTGGCATTGCTGAGGTGTTATGGAGGCCCAGGATGCTTCGATAGCGGCCTTAAGCTCATCCAGAGTGTTGGGTCTTGCGTCTCTCAACTTTCTCTTCCCAATATCCCACAGATTCTCTATGGGGTTCAGGTCAGGAGAGTTGGCAGGCCAATTGAGCACAGTAATACCATGGTCAGTAAACCATTTACCAGTGGTTTTGGCACTGTGAGCAGGTGCCAGCAGGTCGTGCTGAAAAATGAAATCTTCATCTCCATAAAGCTTTTCAGCAGATGGAAGCATGAAGTGCTCCAAAATCTCCTGATAGCTAGCTGCATTGACCCTGCCCTTGATAAAACACAGTGGACCAACACCAGCAGCTGACATGGCACCCACAGACCATCACTGACTGTGGGTACTTGACACTGGACTTCAGGCATTTGGGCATTTCCCTCTCCCCAGTCTTCCTCCAGACTCTGGCACCTTGATTTCCGAATGACATGCAAAATTAGCTTTCCAGTCCAGTGCTGCTTCTCTGTAGCCCAGGTCAGGCGCTTCTGCCGCTGTTTCTGGTTCAAAAGTGGCTTGACCTGGGGAATGCGGCACCTGTAGCCCATTTCCTGCACACGCCGTACACGGTGGCTCTGGATGTTTCTACTCCAGACTCAGTCCACTGCTTCCGCAGGTCCCCCAAGGTCTGGAATCGGTCCTTCTCCACAATCTTCCTCAGGGTCCGGTCACCTTTTCTCGTTGTGCAGTGTTTTCTGCCACTCTTTTTCCTTCCCACAGACTTCCCACTGAGGTGCCTTGATACAGCACTCTGGGAACAGCCTATTCGTTCAGAAATTTCTTTCTGTGTCTTACCCTCTTGCTTGAGGGTCTCAATGATGGCCTTCTGGACAGCAGTCAGGTCGGCAGTCTTACCCATGATTGCGGTTTTGAGTAATGAACCAGGCTGGGAGTTTTTAAAAGCCTCAGGAATCTTTTGCAGGTGTTTAGAGTTAATTAGTTGATTCAGATGATTAGGTTAATAGCTCGTTTAGAGAACCTTTTCATGATATGCTAATTTTTTTAGATAGGAATTTTGGGTTTTCATGAGCTGTATGCCAAAATCATCAATATTAAAACAATAAAAGGCTTGAACTACTTCAGTTGGTGTGTAATGAATCTAAAATATATGAAAGTCTAATGTTTATCAGTACATTACAGAAAATAATGAACTTTATCACAATATGCTAATTTTTTTAGAAGGACCTGTATTATCTGACCTCTACAAGTATCGACAACACCCCCGTTGCTTCTAGAGGCTCATTTGCACATATTAAAACTTCATTTTTCTCAGCAATGTTGGCACATATGAACATGGGACCAACATACAGTAGATGCATTCAGCTGTCCAGCGCACATGCTACAGGTCAGCCAGTTTCATAGGTACAAATCTGCTGACAGATTCCGTTTAAGCCCTTCAAGACCAACCAGTTTTCATCGTAAGGACCAAGCTACATTTTGCAAATCTGACATGTTTCAATTTATGTGGTAATAACTTTGGAATGCTTTTGCTTATCCAAACCATTCTTAGATTATTTTATTTTCTTTTGACATATTGTACTTCATGTTAGTGGTAAATTGAGTCAATATATATAAAAAAAAAAATCACTTTTTTAAATATTCTAATTCATTTCTCTGCTTTTGTTACCTCATAAAATAGTTAGTACTTAACATTAAGGATATGTCTACTTTATGTTACTCCCCTCAAATTATTAAAAACTGATTTTACAAATGTTGTTAATCCTTTAAGTGTTCCACAATAATTAAAGGAAAATGGAGGTGAAATTTCAAAATGTCACTTTTTATTTTGCAGATTTTCCATTTGAAAGCAAAACAAACTTCAATATTTATTACCCTGATTCTGTAGTTTACAGAAACACCCCACATGTGGTCGTAAACTGCTGTATGGGCACACCGTAGGGCTCAGAAGGGAAAGACCACCACATGGGTTTTGGAGAGCAGATTTAGCTGGAATGGTTTTTTGATGTCATGTCACATTTAAAGAAAACTAGTATTGATCGAGCACCCGAGTATAATGGAAGTCAATGGGAGAACCCGAGCATTAAACCAGGTACCTGCTGCTCTCAAGAGGGGAGGGTGCCTGGTTCATAAGAAAATGACAAAAACTGTTGGTAACACCACCAAAATGGTTCTGTAACAGCATGGGGAGAATGTATGGATGCATCTTGGACTCGCTAGTCGCTACTGGGAACTATGTTGTCCGAATAGTACGCAACTTTTCCATAATGACAATAATACGCACAAAACCAAGGGGAAAAAAAAACAATTTTAGAGGAAAAATTGATAGAAAACATTCTTTCCTGAATATTTACTTGCATATAAAGTGCAAGTTTTGCAAAAGATTGTAAAGAAGAGGCACTCTGATACACCCTTAGTTACACATAAAGGAGGGCATCATACACACCCTTTAAAAATTATGATTGATGCCCTTTTGGTGACTCTTAAAACATTATGAGCAGGGGTCTGCTGATCTGACCATCTAAAATATGGGCGGTGGCCTGCTGCTGTTTTGGTGACTCTAGTTACCTGGGGCCGATCGTATAGACCCGTGACGGCGACGATCCATTCGGATGTCTGGCTTATCAACTTTCAATGTAATTGTCAGCTTAAAACCATTGTAAACTATGGGTAACGGGGGAATCAGTGTTTGATTCCAGAGAGGGAGCCTAAGAAATGGCTCCCACATCCAAGAAAGGCAAGCGGGTGGCGCGGAGGTAGTGACGATAAATAACAATGCAGGACTCTTAACATGCCCTGTTATTGGATTCGGTAATAAAAAATTACAGGGAATGTCACTGCGGTATTTTGGATGAGAAAACGTTATACAGAAGATGCCCTGCTGCAGCTTTGTTGACTCTAGATAACTTCTGCCTGATCGCACGTCCTCGTGAAGTCCACAATCCATTTTGATATCTTCCCTAACATGGTGACCACTGGTAACGGGGAATCATTGTACGATTTTGGAGAGGGAGCCTGATAAACAGCTATGGCTATTACTTCAAAGCAAGGCAGCTTGAGTTGCGGGCTTGCAGGTGAGCTGACCCTATAAATGATTTGAGTTGCGGGCCTGCAGGTGAGCTGACCCTGTAAAAGATTTTAGGTGCGGGCCTGCTAGTGAGCTGACCCTGTAAAATATTGTATGCGAGGGCCTGCAGCTGAGATGACTCTCTAAAAAATTATATGTGAGGGCCAAGATGTGAACTGACCCTGTAAATGATTTGAGTTGCGGGCCTGCTGGTGAGCTGAGGCGGATCCGACGAACCCAACTTGATTTTGACGGCTGCATTCATCTGCAGGTGACCATAATACAGCTCAAAAGATTTGTTTCCATCTACATCTTTTTCAACAATCTGCTGCCTCAGTCTTTTATCCAGACTCTGTCAGTGCACCATTATGTGGCCTCCTCATGCTGCCATCTTCACACCATGTCACCTTGCCACTTATTTTTTTCACCATGCTGCTGCTGCTTAAAAGGACTTAAACTGATCACCAGGCCCACAATTTAATTAAGGTTTTGAAATCAATAAACCCAACTTTCTTTTGTGGGCTGCATCAGTGGCGTAGCTAGAAATGACTGGGGCCCCACAGCAAATTTTTGAATGGAGCTCCATCCCAACTTTTTTGCGACCTCTTCCTTTTATGCCACCCCCATTACTGTGGCTAGTAAGGAACAATCTCTCAGACCAGGGCCGGCATTTGTTCCATCTGTTTTATACACCGTCTATACTGTCACTGTTTATAATTTAATTGTGTAATACTGTTGAGGGGTCCCTGACCAAATCATTCAGTCCTCCTCCTCCTGGATGAGCCCCTTCTGGGTCAGGGCCCCAAAGCTACAGCTTCCTCTGCTTCCCCTATAGCTACGCCCCTGGTCTTCATTAATCTGCAGGTGAGCGTCATACAGCTCCACAGATTTGTTTCCATCTGCTTCTTTCTAATTAATCTGTGGCCTTAGTCTTTCATCCAGACTCGGTTATTGTGCCACTATGTTGCCTCCTCAGTATGTCACCTTGACACTTATTTTTATCACCATGCTGCTGCTGATGCTGCTAAAAAGGCCTAAACTGATCACCAGGCCCACAATCTAATTAAGGTTTTACGCACAAAACCAAAATAAAAAATCGATTTTATAGGAAAAATTGATTGAAAACATTCTTTCCTTTATATTTACTTGTATATAAAGTGCAAGTGCTGCCAAAAATTACAAGGAAGAGACACTCCAATACAACCTGTATATCACATAAAGGAGGGCCTCATTCACATTGAGTTGCGGGTCTGCAGGTGAGCTGACCCTGTAAAAGATTTGAGGTGCGGGCCTGCAGGTGAGCTGACCCTGGGCCTACAGGTGAGCTGAGCCTGTAAAAGATTTGAGTTGCGGGCCTGCAGGTAAGCGGACCCTCTAAAAAATTATATGTGAGGGCCTGCTGGTAAACGGACCCTCTAAAAAAATTATATTTGAGGGCCTGCTGGTGAGCTGACCCTGTTTGCGGCTTTTACATGTTGCGGCGTGCTGCTTTGCCATCGGGTTCCTGTGGGGCTGTAGCGGGCACCCGATGGCCTGGAAGGCAGCACAATGCCTTTCTGAGGCATCGGCGCTGCCTTCATGTGACGAGCCTGTGAGATCCAGCCCCCTGGATCTCACAGGCCGGAAGCTGTATGAGTAATACTCACTGTATTAATCATACAGCCAATGCATTCCAATACATAAATATTGGAATGCATTGTAAAGTGGATTAGACCCCCAAAAGTTGAAGTCCCAAAGTGGGACAAAAAATAAAGTGATTATTTTTTTCTTAAGTTTCAAGTAAAAATAAACAAAAACGTAATTTTCCCTAAATAAAGTGACCAAAAATTGGTAAGAAATAGTAGACATATTAGGTATCGCTGCGTCCCTATCGACCGGCTCTATAAACATATCACATGTCTTAACCCCTTAGATGAACACCATAAAAAATTAAAATTGTGCTAAATAAACCATTTTTTGTCACCTTACATCACAAAAAGTACAACAGCAAGTGATCAAAAAGGCATATGCCCACAAATATAGTACCAATCTAACCGTCACCTCATCCCTCAAAAAATGAGCCCCTACCTGAGACAATCGCCCCAAAAAATACAAATAAACTATGGCTCAGAATATGGAGACACTAAAACATCTTTTTTTTTTCTTTTAAAAAAGCTGTTATTGTGGCAAACTTACATAAATAAATAAAAAGTATACATATTAGGTATCGCCACATCCGTATCGCCTGGCTCTATTAAAATATCACATGATCTAACCCCTCAGATGAACATCATAAAAAATAAAAACTGTGCTAAATAAACCATTTTTTGTCACATTACATCACAAAAAGTGTAATAGCAAGCGATCAAAAAGTCATATGCAACCCAAAATCATCATCTCATTCTGCAAAAAATCAGACCGTACCTAAGATAATCGCCCAAAAACTGAAAAAACTATGGCTCTCAGAATATGGAGACACTAAAACATGATTTTTTTTTGTTTCAAAAATGATATTATTGTGCAAAACTTACATAAATAAAAAAATAAAGTATACATATTAGGCATCGCCGCGTCCATAATAACTTGCCCTATAAAAATATCACATGACCTAAACCTTTTAGGTGAATACCATAAAAATAAAAATAAAAACGGCGTAGAAAAAGCTATTTTTTGTCAACTTACATCACAAAAAGTGTAATAGCAAGCGATCAAAAAGTCATACGCACCCCAAAATAGTGCCAATCAAACTGTCATCTCATCCTGCAAGAATCATACCCTACCCAAGATAAATCTCCCAAAAACTAAAAAAAATAGGGCTCTCAGACTATGGAAACACTAAAACATGATTTTTTTTAGTTTAAAAAATGAAATCATTGTGTAAAACTTACATAAATAAAAAAAGTATGCATACTAGGTATTGCTGCGTCCATGACAACCTGGTCTATGAACATACTACATGCTCTAACCTGTTGTAAATAACAAAAAATAAAAATGGTGCCAAAACTGCTATTTCTTGTTACCTTGCTTCACAAAAAGTGTAATATAGAGCAACCAAAAATCATATGTACCCTAAAGAAGTAGCAACAAAACTGCCACCCTATCCCGTAGTTTCTAAAATGGGGTCACTTTTTTGGAGTTTCTACTCTAGGTGTGCATCCGGGGGGCTTCAAATGGGACATGGTGTCAAAAAACCAGTCCAGCAAAATCTGCTTCCAAAAACCATATGGCATTCCTTCCCTTCTGCGCCCTGCCGCGTGCCCGTACAGCGTTTTACGACCACATATAGGGTGTTTCTGTAAACTACAGAATCAGAGCCATAATTATTTAGTTTTGTTTGGCTGTTATCCCTTGCTTTGTAACTGGGAAAAAAACATTTGTTTATGGAAAATCTGCCAAAAAAGATCAATTTTTAAATTCTATCTCTAGTTTCCATTAATTATTGTGGAACACCAAAAGGGTTAACAAAGTTTGTAAAATAAGTTTTGAATACCTTGAGGGGTGTAGTTTCTAGAATGTGGTCATTTTTGGGTGGCTTCTATTATGTAAGCCTCACAAAGTGACTTCAGACCTAAACTGGTCCTTAAAAAGGTTTTTGAAAATTTCGGAAAAATGTCTAGATTTGCTTCTAAACTTCTAAGCCTTGTAACATCCCCAAAAATAAAATGTCATTCTCAAAATGATCCAAAAATTAAGTAGATATATGGGGAATGTAAAGTAATAACTGTTTTTGTAGGTATCACTATGTATTATAGAAGTAGAAAAATTGAAACTTGGAAATTTGCTAATTTTTCTAAATTTTGGGCAAAGTTGGTATTTTTTTATAAATAAAAATGATTTTTTTTAACTCAATTTTACCAGTGTCATGAAGTACAATATGTGACGAAAAAACAAGCTCAGAATGGCCTGGATAAGTCAAAGCGTTTTAAAGTTACCACATAAATTGACACTGGTCAGATTTGCAAAAAATGGCCTGGTCCTTAAGGTGAAAATGAGCCCGTTCCTTAAGGAGTTAAAAACAACACATGTAAAGTGCCTTTATGTTCATCAGCATTCCTCTGGTGGAGTTGAGAAGTAATGGTCAATCCAGGCCTTGTTCATTTTGATATGAATCAACCTGTCAGCATTTTCAGTTGACAGGCAGATTCGCTTATCTGTTATAATGCCACCAGCAGCACTAAATACATGCTCAGACAAAACGCTGGTGGCAGGGCAGGCCAGCACCTCCAAATCGTAGAGCGCCAGTTCATGCCACGTGTCCAGTTTGGACATCCAGTAGTTGTAAGGCACTGAGGGATCATTGTGGACACTGACACTGTCTGCTATGTACTCCTTCACCATCTTCCAAAATTCTCTCCTTGTGGCAGTGGGCAGCACATCAGGGTGAGGGTGTTAGCGGGGTGTCATGAAACTGTCCCAGGCTTTGGAGAGTGTTGCCTTGCCTCTGTTAGAAGTGCTGTGTGTTCCCCTTGTCTCCTCTCCTCGGTTGGCCAAGGAAGTACGGACTCTGCAGCCAGCATTGTCAGATCAAAAATTTTGGAGCAATTTTTCAACAAGGATCTTCTAGTAATGCACCATTTTTCTCGTCCTCTCCACCAGAGGAATGAGAGATGAGAAGTTCTCTTTGAAGCAGGGGTTGAAAAGGGTGAACAACCAGTAATCTGTATTGTTTAAAATGCGTATAACACGTGGGTCGTGGGAAAGGCAGCTTAACATGAAGTCAGCAATGTGTGACAGAGTACCAACAGGCGAATCTTCTTTGTTGTCATCAGGAGGATCACTCCCAATCTCCTCATCCTCTTCCTCCTCTTCTCCCCCCCCCGATGCTGAACAGATGGAATTAAACTTCCATGGGTACTACCCTCTCTAGCAGAGACAACAGTCTCCTGCTCCTCCTCTTCAGCCTCCAATTCGCGCTGAGAAGACGAACTGAGAGTGGTCTGGCTATCGTCATCCTATGTAATGTCATCCCCCATTTCCACCTCTGCCACATGCAAAGCGTCGTCCTTAATTGTGAGCAGCGAGCGTTTGAGAAGACACAGAAGTGGGATGGTGACGCTGATAATAGCGTTATCGCCGCTGACCATCTGTGTTGATTCCTCAAAGTTGCGTAAAACCCCACAGAGGTCAGACATCCATGCCCACTCCTCGCTTGTGAATTGAGTTAGCTGACTGGAGAGGCGACGACCATTTTGCAGCTGGTATTCCACAACTGCCCTTTGCTGCTAACAAAGCCTGGCCAACATGTGATACGTGGAGTTCCAGCGTGTGCTCACATCACACAACAGCCGTTGATCTGGCAATTTCAAGCGCTGCTACAGAGTTGACAGACTGGCTGAAGCTGTTGGTGACTTGCAGAAATGTGCACACACGCGGCAAACATTCACCAGTAGCTCAGGCAAATTGGGGTATGTTTTTAGAAACCGCTGAACCACAAGGTTGAATATATGGGCAAGGCATGGGATGTGTCTTAGGTTGCCCAGCTCCAAAGCAGCCACCAAGTTAAGGTCATTATAAGACACAACCATGCCTGGTTCTAGGTTGGGGAATACAGGGGATGAGAAGGCAGTGGTGTGACCCGCACACACAGATTGTGGACCCAGGCATTCAGCCCACCTATTAGAGTGCTTTGATGACATGTGGCGGATCATGCTGATGGTGGTGAGGTTGCTAGCACAGGTTGCTTTTGGTGTAGCACAGGTTGCAAACTACTATTATTTTGTCTTCCGCACTTTCCTCAAAAAAGAGCCATACTGCCGAACACCTACCCCTTGACAAGGGAGATTTACGCAAGGAGGTGCTCCGTGGAACAGTTGCCGGCCTGTTCGGTGGTGGCCGCCTTCTACCTTTTGCCACCCCACTGCCTCTTCCAGCCTGTTGCAGTGCTGCAGATTCCTCCCCCTCTGTACTGGCTTCCTCACTCGGCTTGTTGCCAGCTTCTCAGGTTGGTTTAGTGACCTCGTCGTCCAGCACCTCCTCTTCCACTTCCTCACTCTGATCATCCTCCTTATTTGTTGACCTAACCACAACCTCAGTGACTGACAACTGTGTGTTTATTGTCTTCCTCAACCTCTTGAGACAGTAATTGCGGTTGAGTCATTGGCAACTTTGTCTCAACGTCATCCACCTTATTAAACACTAATTGCCCTTCCACACCGTCCTGCTTAGTGATGGACGGACATCAGCCGGGACGGTTCGCGAACGCGATTAAATGTTTGCGAACCGCAAGTTAGCGGCAGCCCCCATTCACTTTAATGGCAGGTGAACCTGAAAAACCTTCAGCTCATATTTGCAGCCAGCAAACACTTACTAGAAGTACACAAATAGTCCCACAACATGGACAGTGATATACCAGTGGGGGATCATTGGCAATAATTCCCATAAAAAATATGTATTTTAATCAAGGGCCATTTTTATGCGTCTTAAAGGGAAACTCTCAAAAATGTGCCCTACCGGAGCCTAGAATTTTTCTATGCAGCACTCCACTTTTTTTTGTATCCTGCAGAGTCTATGAAAAAAATGCATATGTTAACGTAATTGTTTTTTCTACCATGGAATTGCATAGAAAGTATATTATTGGTATATAACACCCCTGCTTCAATCAGTTTTTTTAGGGGGCAACTGGTAAATCACACCAGTTGAAATTATTTCTTCAAATAGTGTTTTTCACTCTGTGTAGATGTGGTAACTCAGCAAAACCGCAGACAAATGCTGGACTACCTAAATGCACTATATAGAAAGTATATTATTGGTATATAACACCCCTGCTTCAATCAGTTTTTTTTGGGGGGCAACTGGTAAATCACACCAGTTGAAATTATTTCTTAAAATAGTGTTTTTCACTCTGCAGAGATGCGGTAACGCAGCAAAACCACAGACAAATGCTACACTACCTAAATGCACTATATAGAAAGTATATTATTGGTATATAACACCCCTGCTTCAATCAGTTGCTGTTTTTTTTTGGGGGGGGGCAACTGGTAAATCACACCAGTTGAAATTATTTCTTCAAATAGTGTTTTTCACTCTGTATAGATGCGGTAACGCAGCAAAACCACAGACAAATGCTGCACTACATAAATGCACTATATAGAAAGTATATTACCATATTATTGGTATATAACACCCCTGCTTCAATCAGTTTTTTGGGGGGGAAGGGGGCAACTGGTAAATCACACCAGTAGAAATTATTTCTTCAAATAGTGTTTTTCACTCTGTGTAGCTGTGGTAACTCAGCAAAACTGCAGACAAATGCTGCACTACCTAAATGCACTATATAGAAAGTATATTATTGGTATATAAGGCCTCTTTCACACGGGCGTCATTTTTTTGGCCCGGCTAAGAGCCGGGTGCGTTGCGGGAAAATGCGCGATTTTTTCTGCGCAAGTGCAAAACATTGTCATGCGTTGCACTCGCGTGAGAAAAATCGCGCATGTTTGGTACCCAAACCCGAACTTCTTCATAGAAGTTCGGGCTTGGGATTGATGTTCTGAAGATTGTATTATTTTCCCTTATAACATGGTTATAAGGGAAAATAAAGCATTCTGAATACAGAATGCATAGTAAACCAGCGCTAGAGGGGTTAAAATAAAATAAAAAATAATTTAACTCACCTTAGTCCACTTGTTCGCGAAGCCGGCATCTCCTTGTGTCTCCGCTGCTGATGAACAGGACCTGGGATGAGCTGCTCCATTAAATACCGGTTAAGGACCTTCGATGACGTCACTCCGGTCATCACATGGTACGTCACATGATCTTTTACCATGGTGATTCACCATGGTAAAAGATCATGTGATGACCGGAGTGACGTCATCGAAGGTCCTTAAGCTCTATTTAATGGAGCAGCTCATCCCAGGTCCTGTTCATCAGCAGCGGAGACACAAGGAGATGCCGGCTTCGCGAACAAGTGGACTAAGGTGAGTTAAATTATTTTTTATTTTATTTTAACCCCTCTAGCGCTGGTTTACTATGCATTCTGTATTCAGAATGCTATTATTTTCCCTTATAACCATGTTATAAGGGAAAATAATAATGATCGGGTCTCCATCCCGATGGTCTCCTAGCAACCATGCGTGCAAATCGCATGGCATCCGTACTTGCTTGCGGATGCCATCCGATTTTCACACACCCCATTCACTTCTATGGGGCCTGCGTCACGTCAAAATCGGACATTATAGAGCATGCTGCGATTTGCACTGAACGTACAAGTGATGCGTTAAAAACAACGCTCATGTGCACAGCCCCATAGAAATGAATGGGTCAGGATTCAGTGCGGGTGCCATACGTTCGCCGCACGGATCGCACCCGCACGGAAAAGTCGCCCGTGTGAAAGGGGCCTAACACCTCTGCCTCAATCAGTTTTTTTGGGGAGCAACTGGTAAATCACACCAGTAGAAATTATTTGTTTCAATAGCGTTTGGCACGTGGTGCGTGGCTGCAGTATCGCACACAACTGCTGCACAATATAATTGCGCTATAATATACTTTCTATGTTAGAAAGTATATTATAAATATATTACACCCCTCAGTAAGTCACACCTATCGATAGCACACTTATACCAGTCCTAAAATAACTTTTGTGGCCCTATTAGCTAGCGATTTGTATCCCTAACAGTCTGTCCCTGCTCCACACAGCAACCTCTCCCTACACTGGCAAAAGACTGAATGTAAAATAGCGGCCAGATCAGGTTCATTTATAAGGTAGGGGGAATGTCCATGTGCTGAAACATCTCAATTGGCTGTCCTGTACCACCTGATGGATGTGTCATGGGTCAAAGTTCTTCACAATGTGAAAGAATATGGCGGGCGCGAATATCGCCATATGGTCACCTGTTCTGCGAACAGCGAGCGAGCAAAGTTTGCCGCAAAATGACCTCCGGGCAAACCGCAATGCCATCTCTAGTCATGTTCTTGTGACTCTGGATGCTCAAGAGGTTGGGAATCGGGGCACAAGATCTTAGGTTCCTCTTCAAGCATGCTTGGCGAGAGTACCAAATCAATTAATGGCGCTGCAAAAAGATCCTTGGAATATCCGAGTGTGGGATCACTTGTTTGGCCAGACTGTAAATGGTGGGAGGAAGGAGAATCAGGGTGAGAATTGTGTAGACCAGACTCCTGGCTACTGAGATTGGACAGGGTGGTGATTAACCGACTCGAAGCACTATCTGATGCAATCCAATAGACCACCTGCTCGCACTGGGCTGACTTCAAGAGTGGTCTACTGTGCCACCCTGCAAACTGGTACATGAAGCTCGATATCATGGATGATTGTTTTTTTTTGTGCTCTGGCAGCAGGCACAGTTTCTCCATGCCCAGGGCCACGGCCTCTGCGTGCACCATCAGCATCATGGTTATTTCCCCGTCCTTTAATGCTCGCCTTCTTCACATTAAATGTTATATGCATGCTTCACACACAAGATGTGGAACGGATGTCACAGTTCACAGCAAGCACAGTATATGGAAAAAGTATGGAAAAGTATGGAAAAAGGAAGATAGATTTCACTTATATTTTTACTATTTCTTGTCCTGACACACACACGCTATTGCAGCACAGATGTGACAATTCACTGCAGACACTGTTTATAGGAAAAGTGTGGATAAGTTATGGAAAAAATAAAATTGTTTTCGCTAATATTTTTCCCAATATCTGGGCCTGACACACACGCTATTGCAGCACAGATGTGACAATTCACTGCAGGGACCGTTTATAGGAAAATGTGGATAAATTATGGAAAAAATATAATTGTTTTCAATAATATTCTTCCTATCTCTGCCCCTGACACACAGAAGGTATTGCTGAACAGATGTCACAAGTCACTGCAGACACCCTTTATAGAAAAAGAATTGCCAAATATGTAAAAAAAGAAATCAAAGAATACTTTGCAAGATTAAATTGCTGTCACCACACACAATAGTCCTTAAAAGGACTTTTGAGTCTTTGAAACATTTTAACCCCTTAGGGACACAGCCTTATTTCACCTTAGGACCAGGCCATTTTTTGCAAATCTGACCAGTGTCACTTTAAGTGGTCATAATTTTTAACTGCTTCGACTTATCCAGGCCATTCTGAGATTGTTTTTTTGTCACATATTGTACTTCATGACACTGTTAAAATGAAGTCCCCCAAATTTTTTTTTGCATAAAAAACATACCTAATTTATCAAAAATTTGGAAAAATTAGCAAATTTCAACGTTTCAGTTTCTCTACTTCTGTAATACATAGTAATACCGCTAAAAATTGTGATTACTTTACATTCCCCATATGTCTACTTCATGTTTGAATTATTTTGGGAATTATATTTTATTTTTTGGGGATGTTACAAGGCTTAGAAGCAAATCTTGAAATTTTTTTGAAATTTACAAAAACCCAATTTTTAGGGACCACTACAGCTCTGAAGTCACTTTGCGAGGCTTACATAATAGAAACCACCCAAAAATGATCAAAACTGTTTTTAAAAACTTTGTTAACCCTTTAGGTGTTGCACAAGAGTTATTGGCAAATGGGGATGAAATTTGAGTATTTCATTTTTTTGCCTAATTTTCCATTTTAACCCAGCACTAACAAAGCAAGGGATAACAACCAAACAAGACTATCTTTATTGCCTTGACTCTGCCGTTTACAGAAACACCCCATATGTGGCCGTAAACTACTGTACGGCCACACAGCGGGGCGTAGAGTGAAAGGTGCGCCTTTTGGTTTTTGGAAGGCAGGTTTTGCTGGACTGGTTTGACACCATGTCCCATTTGAACCCCCCTGATGCAACCCTAGAGTAGAAACTCCATAAAAGTGACCCCATCTAAGAAACTACACCACTCAAGGTATTCAAAACTGATTTTACAAACTTTGTTAACCCTTTAGGTGTTGCACAATATTTAATGGAAAATAGAGATACAATTTCAAAATTTCACTTTTTGGGCAGATTTTCCATTTTAATATTTTGTTTCCAGTTACAAAGCAAGGGTTAACAGCCAAACAAAACTCATTATTTATGGCCCTGATTCTGTAGCTTACAGAAACACCCCATATGTGGTCGTAAACTGCTGTACGGGCACACGGCAGGGCGCAGAAGGAAAGGAATGCCATACAGTTTTTGGAAGGCAGATTTTGCTGGACTGGTTTATTTACACCATGTCCCATTTGAAGCCCCCCTGATGCACCCCTAGAGTAGAAACTCCAAAAAAGTGACCCCATTTTAGTAACTACGGGATAGGGTTGCATTTTTGTTGGTACTACTTTAGGGTACATATGATTTTTGGTTGCTCTATATTACACTTTTTGTGTGGCAAGGTAACAAGAAATAGCTTTTTTGACAGTTTTTTTTTGTTATTTACAACATTCATCTGACAGGTTAGATCATGTGGTAATTTTATAGAGCAGGTTGTCACGGACGCGGCGATACCTAATATGTATACAATTTTTTTTATTTATTTAAGTTTTACACAATGAATTCATTTTTAAAACAAAAAAAAAGTTTTAGTGTCTATAGTCTAAGAGCCATAGTTTTTTCAATTTTTGGGCAATTATCTTAAGTAGGGTCTCATTTTTTGCGGGATGGGATGACGGTTTGGTTGGCACTATTTTGTGGTGCATATTACTTTTTGATTGCTTGCTATTGCACTTTTTGTGACATAAGATGAAAAAAAAAAGATTTTTTTACAGTTTTTTTTTTTTTTTTTTACGGTGTTCATCTGAGGGGTTAGGTCATGGGATATTTTTATAGAGCCGGTCGATACGGCGATACCTAATATGTATAATTTTTTTATTTAGGTAAGTTTTACACAATGATTTCATTTTTGAAACAAAAACAAATCATGTTTTAGTCTAAGAGCCATAGTTTTTTCAGTTTTTGGGCGATTATCTTTGGTAGGGTATGATTTTTCCGGGATGAGATGACGGTTTGATTGTTACAATTTTGGCGTACATGCAACTTTTTTGATCACCTTTTTTGAGAAGTAAGGTGAAATTTAAATTTCATCATAGTTTTTTATTTTTTTTGGCGTTCACCGTTCGGGTAAAGTAACATGACCGTTTTATAGATCAGGTCGTTATGGACACGGCGATACCAAACATGTGTAGGGAATTTAATTTTTTTCATTTTTAATCAGTGATAAATGTGTTTTTGGATTTTTACTTTATTTTTACTTTTTTTTTACCCAAACCCACTTGGTTCTTGAAGATCCAGTGCGTCTGATGTCTGTATAATACAGTACAGTACCCTATATAGGGTACTGTACTGTATTTTACTTACACTTTGTCTGAACAGATCTATGCCTTTAGCACAGATCTGTTCAGAACCATGGACAGCAGGATGCCTGAGAAGGCGTTCTGTTGCCATGGGAACCTTCCCCGTCTGCTTAGTAGTGGCCAGAACTGCACAGATGGGGAAGGGTAAGGAGGGGGGCTGTCTGGGGGCTCTCTCCCTCTCCATTGGGGGGCTGCAAAGGCACAGCAGCCCCCCGATGGGAGAGGGAGCTCTCTGAGCTGTTAACCTCTTCCATACAGCGGTCCGGACCGTGGTATGGAAAGGGTTAAACGTCTGACATCGCGGCACAGATGTCAGCCATTTATACCAGGGTGTCAGCAATGTGCTGACACCCTGGTATACCACTGCACACCATTCAAGGGGAGGCGGACGGGGATCGCGATCCCGCCTGCCGCACCGCCCGCCTCCCGCACCGCCCGCACCCCTCCCCCTGCACCTCCCACCGGGCTCAAATCACTCAGGGGTGCAGGGGGGGGATACAGGTATATTTTTGGAATGCTAAAGTTTCTGATCCCCGCGGTTAGGGACCGCGGGGATCAGAAACTGCAGAAATCGCAGTTGACCTGCGGTTTGCCGTGTTCGCCGACATGGGGGGTCACGGGACCCCCCCCGCGCATTTAGCCTAGGTGCCAGCTCAATGATTTGAGCAGGCACAGGGTTCCGATCACTGCCGGCCGCACGGCAGTGATCGAAAATACACAGGGCTTACATACGCCCTGTGTTCTTAAGTACCAGGACACAAGGGCGTACCTGTACGCCCTATGTCCTTAAGAGGTTAAAATTGAATAAATTGTGATCACAAACTCCCTACACTATCTGTCCCTTCCTAAGCGCAGCTCTCCCTGACTCGCAATGAGCCGAACCAGCGTCATCGGGTGCTATATAGCACCCCAATAACGTGTTTCGGCCAGCCAATCACTGTAATGCCAGTAGCCAACATGGCTACTGCCATTACAGTGTTGGCAGTACTTACCTGCATGTTTATTGGCTGATAAGCAGCCGCAAAAGGTGTGGAAAGGAGACTCGAGCATGGCCGTCGAGCACATGTGGTACTCGGCCGAGTACCGCCATGTGCCGAGCATAGCGATGCTCGAAACCAACATGGATTCGGCCGAGCATGCTCGCTCAACACTAAAGATAACCTAAGGTACTCCTACAGTAGAAATCCCTTATAAGTGACCCTATTTTGGAAACTACATGTCACGGATGTTCCCGCGACAGGTGGCAGGAGATTGGTGAGCCTGGCAACACGTGGTTTGATCTGACATGTTTTCCGTTTGGATCAAATGACGTCTGTGTTGTTTCTGGTGCTTGCCACACCTTCTTTTCCCAGGTGTGGCTATTAGGGTCATTGAACCTTCTCTATTTATAGTTGCTTCTCCAACAATGCTGTGAGGTTTATAGCTTCTGTTTGGACCTTTGGTTAGATTGTGGTTGGATCTCGGCTGAGTTCCTGGTACTTCCATTGTTCTTTTGAAGTTAAGTCTTTCCATTCCCTTTTGTATGTTAATTGGGTTCTGTGTGTTGCATTTCCCTATTGTTTGTATTAGGCCTGAAGGAGGCTCCTGTTCGTCCTTCCTTTTGGAGGAACAGGTAGTCTCGTCCCTGCCATTAATACCAGGGTCCTATAGGACTTTGTTTGTTCATACTGGTAGTCAGTCAAGATTTTGGTTATGGTTTTCACTAGGTAGGTGTCCATTTTCCTTCCTTAGTTCTCAGGCCTGATTCCCTTTTCCCCCCTTCCTATGCTCAGTGTGGTGTTTCCCTCCCACAGCGAAGTGTGACACTATACCACTCAAGCAATTTATTGAGGCGTGTAGTGACAACTTTGACCCCACAGAAGCAGCATTAAATTATATTGACATTATGATAAAAAAAAAAAAAACACATTAAATCTACACCAAAAACTGCTCTTGTAAATTGTGGATTTTGGTACTGATATGTGTCATGGATGGTGTTACAGAAAACTAGAAGACACAAATGAAGATCCGACTGACTTGATCCAAAACTAAGGAACAGGAGGGTAAGCCCTGTAAGAGCCCTAGCTCTCTCCTTTACTGCTCAGCCTATGCAAAAATCTCAATGGTAGATGATCGCATATCCTCGTTCCTCGACTGTATGCACCTGAACACCCTATAATAGTGAGGGGACACGACCACCGGCTCCCTACACTTAAGGCTACTTTCACACTAGCGTTCGATCGGATCCGTTCTGAACGGATCCGATCATATTAATGCAGACGGAGGCTCCGTTCAGAACGGATCCGTCTGCATTAAAATGGCAAAAAAAAGCTAAGTGTGAAAATAGCCTCGGACGGATCCGTCCAGACTTTCAATGTAAAGTCAATGGGGGACGGATCCGCTTGAAGATTGAGCCATATTGTGGCATCTTCAAACGGATCCGTCCCCATTGACTTACATTGTAAGTCTGGACAGATCCGCACGCCTCCGCACGGCCAGGCGGACACCCGAACGCTGCAAGCAGCGTTCAGCTGTCCGCCTGTCCGTGCGGAGGCGAGCGGAGCGGAGGCTGAACGCCGCCAGACTGATGCAGTCTGAGCGGATCCGCTCCATTCAGACTGCATCAGGGCTGGACAGCTGCGTTCGGGTCCGCTCGTGAGCCCCTTCAAACGGAGCTCACGAGCGGACACCCGAACGCTAGTGTGAAAGCAGCCTAATACGGAGGGAGTCAGGGTCACCTAGGATCAAGCCCACAGGCAAACAGAAATAAAGAAAACAGACTTATCTTGTGGATGCAGTAGTAACAGCTTCTAGCATCAGCACACTCCAGGAAGTTGTATAAACCGCAAAGTGATGCAGTATGGGAAGGGATTTAAAGGGATGCAATCAGTGCAACTACATGACAGCTGAGAGAGGCTAATGAGATGAGAAAACAAAAGCAAAACAAAAGAAGATCATACAGACGGTACTGGAGAACGTCTAATAGAACTTCTCAAAGATCTGGTGGTGACAATATGGTGCAGAAACATATAAATCCATATGGAAATATGTGAAGATATTATGTGCATGTGCCATGCGCCGTCACATCACTGAACCCGGAAGTGGCAGTGCGTGTGCACTAGATATCTTCACAAGCTGGAAAGGCAAAAATGTTTATTAGTTTCGTACTTAATACCAGTGCAAGGGATAAAGCTATTCATGTAGAATGCTCAGAATGAAGCAATAACATCTATGAGTTGAGAGTTAGAAATAAATGACATGAAATAACTCTACGGTCAGCTCACCGACTTCTAGACAGGATATACGGAAGTGTAAGGCTCCACCCACAGCAAAAAAAATGAAAAATGAAAATCTAACATCTCATGGAATAAAATGCTTTAGGCTTTATTAGAAATCCTTATCAAGTATGGATTTTAGAAGCATTTTATTCTGTCAGATGCTGGATTTCTCTTTTTCACCTTTCTTAGGAATAAATGACTCCACATTTACAAGAATACATTTGTTCATGTTTTCCTTACTGCAAAAAAACTAAACAAAAAAAACCTTAGTGCCAAATGGGTTTCATAGATGATACGTAATATAAAGTCAGTGTATGTAGATTTGTCTATAGATCGATGCATTAGCCAGGTTCCTATGTACCACTAAGGCCATTCCTTAATGTACCTCCTAATGGTTCTGTAGTTGAAAACCATAATTGCATTACAAGTGAATAGAAGACGACCTCAGAGTATGACAAATAAAAGACCCTTGTTTATTTGGAATGCTTCCTTACATCATTCTACAACAAGAATACTGTTTTTTTTTTAATTAAATCAACTTGACAAATCAAATTATTACAGATTTCTGAAAAGTTTTGAGATTCCTGCAGGAACTGTATGTAGTGTTCATCTTTAGCACATCAGACAGGGAAGAAGGATAATATGACCTAGTGTCGCTACCTGGTATGCTCCCCAAAAATGCCTTGTAGGCAGCTTTTCCTCTAGCATAGACAATCATGCTCGGGTGCTCGAGTAAAACACCTCGGGATGCTCAGGTGCTCTACAGAGCACCTGAGGACAATGAAAGTCAATGGCAGAACCCGAGCATAAAAAAGGTCAGAAATTGATGGAAACACCACTGAAATGGTTCGGTGATGCATCTTGGACTCCCAGGTTGCTGCTGGGAACGATGTTGTCCGAGTAGTACGCCACTTTTACAGACTGACAATAATACGCACTAAACTGAAGATAAAATCGATTTTAGACAGATGAAAAATTGTTAGGAAACATTCTTTCCTGTATATTTACTTTTATATAAAGTGAAAGTGCTGCCAAAAAATTACAAGGAAGAGGCACTCCGATACAACCTGTATATCACAAAGGAGGGCCTCATTCACATTGTGGTACAAGTGTTCAGGTAGTGGGACTCCTACACTCATAAAGCCTATGCACTAAGGGAAATGGATGCCAAAAACATTAGGAGCAAGGGCCTGCTGGTGACCATCTAAAACAGGGATGTCAAACTTGTGGCCCTCCAGCTGTTGCAAAACTACAACTCCCATCATGCCTGGGCATACTACAGCTATCAGGGAATGATGGGAGTTGTAGTTTTGCAACATCTGGAGGGCCATGAGTTTGACATCGATGATCTAAAACATTAGGGGCGAGGGCCTGCTGCTGATCTAACCATCTAAAAAATTAGGGATGAGGGTCTGCTGCTGAGCTGACAATCTAAAATATTTTGTGGGCGAGGGCCTGCTGCCAAGCTGACCATCTAAAAAATGTTGTGGGCGAGGGCCTGCTGCCGAGCTCTAAAACATTAGGAGCGAGGGCAGCCTAATAAGCATGTTGATATTATGGAGGAGGAGAAGCACGTAAAGGAAGATTGAACCATATACCCTTTTTAGTGGTGGAAGGGGTGCATGGGAATGCAGTGTATTTAATACACCATAAAAGCCACATATAGAGTGCCTTTATGTTCAGCCACTTTCCTCTGCTGGAGTAGAGAAGTCAGGGGCAATCGAGCAGTACTAAATACACGCTCTGACAAAATGCTGGCGGCGGGGCAACCAGCACCTCCAAGGCGTAGAGCGCCAGTTCGTGCCACATGTCCAGCTTGGACACCCAATAGTATTGCCCTTTCTATGTTGGAACTGCTGTGTGTTCTGCTCATCTCACCTCTTCGGTTGCCCAAGGAACTACGTATTCTGTAGCAAGAATTGCTTGTCCTGTCTACCAGGAATGATAGATGAGAAGTTCTCTTTGTAGCGGGGGTCCAGAAGGGTGAACAACTAGTAATCGGTGTTGGCCAAAATATGTACAATGCGAGGGTCACGGGAAAGGCAGCCTAACATAAAGTCAGCCATGTCTGCCAGAGTCCCAACAGACAAGACTTTGCTGTCCTCATCAGGAGGATGACTCTCAATCTCCTCATCCTCTTCCTCCTCTTCTACGCATTACGCTGAACAGATGGAATAAAACTTCCATGGGTACTACCCTCTGTAGCGGAGGCAACCATCTCCTACTTCTCCTCCTTCTCATTATCCAATTTGTGCTGAGAAGACTAACTGAGGAGGGTCTAGCTATCACCCTGTTTACTTTATTCCCACCTCTTCTTTATTTTCCACCTCTTCCACATGCAAAGCATCTGCTTTAATTGTGAGTAGTGAGCGTTATCGCCGCTCACCATCTGTGTTGATTCCTCAAAGTTGCGGAAATAGGCACACAGGTGGCACACCTTCACCAGTCGCTCGGGCAAATTGGGGTAGGTTTTGAGAAACCGCTGAACTACTAGGTTGAACACGTGGGCTAGGCATGTTATGTGTGTGAGGTTTCCGAGCTCCAAAGCCACCACCAAGTTACGGACATTATCAGACACAACCATGCCTGGTTCTAGGTTGAGTGGCGAGAGCCACAGCTCAGTCTGGTCTCTTATCCCCTGCCACAGCTCTGCAGCGGTGTGCTGTTTGTCACCTAAGCTGATCAGTTTAAGTACGGCCTGTTGTTGCTTCCCCACTGCAGTGCTACACTGCTTCCAGCTACTGACTGATGTCTGACTGGTGTTGCAAGATGAAAATTCTGAGGTGGAAGTGAAGGAGGAGGAGAAGTGGGGGTGCACCCACTAGCATAGGTGGTGGCGGAAGCCCTGATGGAAGTAGGGCCCGCAATCCTTGGCATTGGTTGCACCTGTGCCATCCCAGGGTACGACTCACTCCCGGCCTCCACAACGTTCACCCAGTGTGACATCAGGGAAATGTAGCACTTGTCCATGTGTCAGTCGTTAAGTGGACCTTCCCAATAACTGTGTTGGTCAGGGCATTGGTGATGTTATGGGACACATGCTGGTGTAAGGCGGGGATGGCACACCAGGAAAAATAGTGGCAGCTGGGGACTGAGTAACGAGGGATGGCCACCACCATCAGGCTAATCAAAGCCTCAGTGTCCATCAAGCCTAAATGGCAACATTTCTAGGATCAGCAATTTGGAAAGGTGTGCATTTAGTGCTATGGTCTGTGGCTGGGTGGATGGGTAATCACGCTTTAGTTCAAAGGCCTGGAGTATAAACATCTGTACGCTGCGCTGGGACACAGAAGCGGATGTGCTTTCTGATGTTGCTTGCAAAGGTTCATGTGCATGGTGGGAGGCATCTGGGCCTGCGTCTTGTACAGGGGATTGGCCAGCATGTAACACAGAGGAAGAGGAGGCAGTGGTGTGACACACAGACACTGGTTGTGGACCCAGGCGTTCGGCCCACCTATTAGGGTGCTTTGATGCCATGTGGCGGATCATGCTGGTGGAGATGAGGTTGCTAGTGTTCATGCCCCTGCTCATTTTCATACAGCACAAATGACAATTATTTTATCGTCCGCACTTTCCTCAAAAAAGCATCAGACTGCGGAACACCTACCCCTTGGCAAAGGAGATTGGCACAAGGGGGTGTTTTGGGGAACAGTTGCGGGCTGGTTTGGTGTGGCCCGCCTTTTTCTTTTTGCCACCCCACTGCCTCTTCCAGCCTGTTGCGGTGCTGCGGATCCCTCCCCCTCTGTACTGCTGTCCTTGCTCGGCTTTCCACCTTCCTAGGTTGGGTCAGTGACTTAATCCTCCATCACCTCCTCTTCCACTTCCTCACTCTGTCATCCTCCTGACTTGTTGACCTAACAACAACCTGACTTATTGACAACTGTGTCTCATCCTCATCACATTAATTGCAGTTGACTTATTGGCAACTGTGTCTCATCATCATCATCCACCTTGTGAAACACTAATTGCCGTTCCCCACCATCATTTTCTTCTGACTGTGGATGCTCGAGAGTTTGGGAATCAGGGCACAAGATCTCCTCATGTCCCTCTTCAAGCAGGCTTGGCGAGAGGCCCAAATTAAGGAATGGCAATGAAAATAGCTCCTTGTTATATCCGAGTGTGGAATCACTTGTTTGCGAAAACTCTCCATGGTGGGTGGAAGGAGTATCAGGGTGAGGAATCTGTTGACCAGACCCTTGGCTACTGAGACTGGATTTTGTGGAATACAGGGTGGTGCTTAACCAACTGGAAGCATTATCTGCTGCAATCCAACCGACCACCTGGTCGCACTGCTCTGACTTCGAGAGTGGTGTCCTGTGCCTCCCTGTAAACTGGGACATGAAGCTAGGTATCATGGATGAGTGTGTTTCTTGTGCTCTGGCAGCAGGCACCGTTTCACCGTGCCCAGGGCCACGGCCTCTGTGTGCACCATTAGCAGCACGGCCACTTCCCTGTCCCTTACTGCTCACCTTGTGCATATTAAATGGCATATATGCTTGCAAGTATGTCACACGTACAGTAGCGCAGGTTTTGTAAGTGTATGCGCAAATAAAGTACACAGAATGTCACAGAAATTTTTAGGATGCGCACATGTTAAACAGAAGGTATAGCGCAAGTAATGTCGCTGTAACCACTGCCTAATAAAAAATTACACTGAATGAATGTCCCTTATATTTAGGATGCGCACACGTTAAACAGGAGGCATAGCGCAAGTAATGTCGCTGTCACCAGCGGCTAATAAAGTATTACACTGAATTAATGTCGCTCATATTTCTGATACACAAATGTTATACAGGAGATGCAGTGCAGGTAATGTAACTGTCCGCAGTGGACACCGCCTACAGAAAATGTACACTGGATGTCACAGATATTTTTAGGCTGTGCACACTTTACACAAGAGATGTAGCGCAGATAATTTCGCTGTCACCTGCAGTGAAAAAAATTACACTGAATGTCACTGATATTTCATATGCGCTAAAATTATATTGGAGATGTAGCGCAGTTAATGTTGCTGCCACCAGCAGCAAAAAAAAAATAGACAAAATGTCATTGATATTTCGGATACGCAAATGTTATACTGGAGATGTAGCACAGGTAATGTCGCTGCCACCAGCAGAAAAAAAATTAGACTAAGGCCGAATGCCCACGGCCGTTTTTCACGGCCGCGAGCGGTCCGTGGAACCGCGGCCTGGATTCCTGCTGAGAGCAGGAGCTCACGGCGTCATTGGTTGCTATGACGCCGTGCACTCCCTGCTGCCGCCACAGTACAGTAATACACTGTTATAGATCATACCAGTGTATTACTGTATTGCGGCGGCAGCAGGGAGCGCACGGCATCATAGCAACCAATGACACCGTGCGCTCCTGCTCTCAGCAGGAATCCAGGCCGCGGTTCCATGGACCGCTCACGGACATGAAAAGCGGCCGTGTACATTTGGCCTAAATGTCACTGATATTTCAGATACGCAAACGTTATACAGGAGATGTAGCGCAGGTAATGTAACTGTCCTCAGCGAACACCTTCTACGGAAAAAGTACATTGGATGTGACAGATATTTTAGGCTGCGCACACATTAGACAGGAGATGTAGCGCAGGAAACAAATATATATTGCTGCCAGATACAACTATAGTCCTTAAAAGGACTTTTGGGTCTCTAACAAGTTTTAGCAATTTAGCGCAGGTTGCGCTAAAAATATATATATATTAAAAGGACTTTTGGGTCTATAACAAGTATAAAAACTAACATATTGCTATTTCAATCACTACACTATCTTTCCCTTCTGCTCTCCAGCTCTCCCTGACTAATACTGAGCTGAACACGTGTCATTGGGTGCTTTATAGCACCCGATGACGGGTTCCGGACAGCCAATCACTGTAATGCCATCAGCCAACATGGCTACATCATTACAGTGAATGGCAGCACTTACCTGTACGTTTATTGGCTGCGTAGCAGCCAACAAACTTGCGGGGAGGAAACTCAAGCACACACGTTTTTTGGCCGAACACCGCAATGTGCCAAACATCACAATGCTCCAGCTCAACTAGTGTAGTGAGGCTTTGTGGAGAGCGAGGATGTTAGATCAGAGATACTTTTTTCTTGCTAAAAACTTCTTCAGATACCACCATGCATGTGCAAACATTGTCAGACATCTGGCACCAAACGGGACAATTCTTAGACTGTCTTTTAATTTTAACAAACGATTCAGAGTGTTTTTACATAGACCGTTTATTACCACCCTTTACCACCGATCTATCCATACCCATACAGTCAGGTCCATAAATATTGGGACATCAACACAATTGTAACATTTTTGGCTCTATACACTACCACAATGGATTTGAAAGAAAACGAACAAGATGTGCTTTAACTGCAGACTGTCAGCTTTAGTTTGAGGGTATTTACATCCAAATCAGGTGAACGGTGTAGGAATTGCAACAGTTTGCATATGTGCCTCCCACTTGTTAAGGGACCAAAAGTAATGGGAATATTGGCTTCTCAGCTGTTCAATGGTGAGGTGTGTTATTTCCTCATTATTCCAATTAAAATGAGCAGATAAAAGGTCCAGAGTTAATTTCAAGTGTGCTATTTGCATTCAAGATGAGATACAAAGAGCTGTCACTATCAGTGAAGCAAGCTATCATTAGGCTGAAAAAAACAAAACAAACCCATCAGAGAGATAGCAAAAACATTAGGCGTGTTTGGAACATTCTTAAAAAGAATAAACGCACCGGTGAGCTCAGCAACATCAAAAGACCCGGAAGACCACGGAAAACAACTGTGGTGGATGACCGAAGAATTCTTTCCCTGGTGAATAAAACACCCTTCACAACAGTTGGCCAGATCAAGAACACTCTCCAGGAGGTAGGTGTATGTGTGTCAAAGTCAACAATCAAGAGAAGACTTCACCAGAGTGAATACAGAGGGTTTACCACAAGACTACCACCATTCGTGAGCTTCAAAATGAGAAGGCCAGATTAGAGTTTGCCAAATGACATCTAAAAAGGCCTTCACAGTTCTGGAACAACATCCTATGGACAGATGAGACCAAGATCAGCTTGTACCAGAGTGATGGGAAGAGAAGAGTATGGAGAAGGAAAGGAACTGCTCATGATCCTAAGCATACCGCCTCATCAGTGAAGCATGGTGGTGGTAGTGTCATGGCATGGGCATGTATGGCTGCCAATGGAACTGGTTCTCTTGTATTTTTTGATGATGTGACTGCTGACAAAAGCAGCAGGATGAATTCTGAAGTGTTTTGGGCAATATTATCTGCTCATATTCAGCCAATTGCTTCAGAACTCATTGGACGGCGCTTCACAGTGCAGATGGACAATGACCTAAAGCATACTGCAAAAGCAACCTAAGAGTTTTTTAAGGGAAAGAAGTGGAATGTTATGCAATGTCCAAGTCAATCACCTGACCTAAATCAATCCGATGCATGCATTTCACTTGCTGTAGACAAAACTGAAGGTAAAAATGCCCCAAGAACAAGCAGGAACTGAAGACAGTTGCAGTAGAGGCCTTGAAGAGCATCACCAGGGATGAAACCCAGCGTCTGATGATGTCTGTGCGTTCCAGACTTCAGGCTGTAATTGACTGCAAAGGATTTGCAACCATGTACTGTATTAAAAAGTGAAAGTTTGATTTATGATTATTATTCTGTCCCATTACTTTTGGTCCCTTAACAAGTGGGAGGCACTTATGCAAACTGTTGTAATTCCTACACCGTTCACCTGATTTGGATGTAAATACCCTCAAATTAAAGCTGTCAGTCTTCAGTTAAAGCACATCTTGTTTGTTTCATTTCAAATCCATTGTGGTGGTGTATAGAGGCAAAAATGTTAAAATTGTGTCGATGTCCCAATATTTATGGACCTGGCTGTATATGTTGCTGTCATTTTGACATTAATAATGCTGTATTGGTATTAAAGAGCTTGAAAGAAGTTGTATACAGTCCTCGGAGACCTCACAGTGTCCCACGTGACTTTTCAGGACAATCTGGACACTTTCGATTCAGACTTAATTTATTTGGTGTCAGACTGAATCAAATCTGTCAACATCAACAGAGATGTATCGTGCATGGCTGAGGCCAGTGATTGGCTGCAGCATTGGCTTGTACACAGAATATCACCAGAAGATGTTAGCAGATGGCGGACCAGAACGTAGCACTCCAAGAAACTGGGACGAAAACAGCTTAGTTTCAATTCATTTATTTCTAGATCATATACAGGTCCTTCTCAAAAAATTAGCATATTGTGATAAAGTTCATTATTTTCTGTAATGTACTGATAAACATTAGACTTTTATATATTTTAGATTCATTACACACCAACTGAAGTAGTTCAAGCCTTTTATTGTTTTAATATTGATGATTTTGGCATACAGCTCATGAAAACCCCAAATTCCTATCTCATAAAATTAGCATATCATGAAAAGGTTCTTTAAACGAGCTATTAACCTAATCATCTGAATCAACTAATTAACTCTAAACACCTGCAAAAGATTCCTGAGGCTTTTAAAAACTCCCAGCCTGGTTCATTACTCAAAACCGCAATCATGGGTAAGACTGCCGACCTGACTGCTGTCCAGAAGGCCATCATTGACACCCTCAAGCAAGAGGGTAAGACACAGAAAGAAATTTGTGAACGAATAGGCTGTTCCCAGAGTGCTGTATCAAGGCACCTCAGTGGGAAGTCTGTGGGAAGGAAAAAGTGTGGCAGAAAACGCTGCACAACGAGAAGAGGTGACCGGACCCTGAGGAAGATTGTGGAGAAGGACCGATTCCAGATCTTGGGGGACCTGCAGAAGCAGTGGACTGAGTCTGGAGTAGAAACATCCAGAGCCACCGTGTACAGGCGTGTGCAGGAAATGGGCTACAGGTGCCGCATTCCCCAGGTCAAGCCACTTTTGAACCAGAAACAGCGGCAGAAGCGCCTGACCTGGGCTACAGAGAAGCAGCACTGGACTGTTGCATGTCATTTGGAAATCAAGGTGCCAGAGTCTGGAGGAAGACTGGGGAGAGGGAAATGCCAAAATGCCTGAAGTCCAGTGTCAAGTACCCACAGTCAGTGATGGTCTGGGGTGCCATGTCAGCTGCTGGTGTTGGTCCACTGTGTTTTATCAAGGGCAGGGTCAATGCAGCTAGCTATCAGGAGATTTTGGAGCACTTCATGCTTCCATCTGCTGAAAAGCTTTATGGAGATGAAGATTTCATTTTTCAGCACGACCTGGCACCTGCTCACAGTGCCAAAACCACTGGTAAATGGTTTACTGACCATGGTATTACTGTGCTCAATTGGCCTGCCAACTCTCCTGACCTGAGCCCCATAGAGAATCTGTGGGATATTGGGAAGAGAAAGTTGAGAGACGCAAGACCCAACACTCTGGATGAGCTTTAGGCCGCTATCGAAGCATCCTGGGCCTCCATAACACCTCAGCAGTGCCACAGGCTGATTGCCTCCATGCCACGCCGCATTGAAGCAGTCATTTCTGCAAAAGGATTCCCGACCAAGTATTGATTGCATAACTGAACATAATTATTTGAAGGTTGACTTTTTTTGTATTAAAAACACTTTTCTTTTATTGGTCGGATGAAATATGCTAATTTTTTGAGATAGGAGATTTGGGTTTTCATGAGCTGTATGCCAAAATCATCAATATTAAAACAATAAAAGGCTTGAACTACTTCAGTTGGTGTGTAATGAATCTAAAATATATGAAAGTCTAATGTTTATCAGTACATTACAGAAAATAATGAACTTTATCACAATATGCTAATTTTTTTAGAAGGACCTGTATACCCCTTTAACCATTTTGCCGTGCATGTGGGTCTTTAAAAATAGTGTCCGCTTGCAAGCTGTTTTAAATGGCAGACACCTGGGGCTAAGGTCTGAGATTGACAATAACGTTGACCATAGACATTTAACCCCGCTGACATTAAACACCTTAGCTGGGAGCAATTCCTCCCCCTTGTGGCGTTTGGTGAACTGGATACTGTGTGCGGCAGCCTCAGTCCTCCTGTATGATCCAAGGCTGCCACTGGTAGAGCTCCAAAGGAACATAGTTTAATTCTTAGACTACAATACTAAGCATTCTAATGATTGCATGTTCTACTTCACTATGGGAACTTTGAAAAAGTGTTTAAAAAATGTTTTTCAAAATATTAAACAAATTTAAAAAATAAAAAATTCAAATCACTTTCTTTTCTCAAAATCAAAATAAACAATAAAAAATAAACATCATGGGCATCACTACTTGTGAAAATACCTGTAATACTAAAATGCCCATACAGCAGATGGCTAAACGTAAAAATTAAAAATTAAAAATGGACAATTCGCCATTTTTTTGTCATTTTGAGGCTGAAAAAAAAATAAGAGTGATAAAAAAGTCATACACACTCCCTATTGGTATCAATGAAAAGGACAGGCCACCCCTCAAAAAATGAGCCCTTACACAGCTTCGTAGACTTAAATAAACCAAAGTTATAGGGGTCATAATACGGAGATGAACAGAAACAAAAACATTGTACTGCAACACAAAAAAAACTATTCAAATGTGGTATCGCTGTAATCGTACTGACCTGGAGAATGAAGTTAGCAGGTCAGTTTTACTGTGTACGAAATGCCTTTTAAACAAAACCCAATTTCTTTCCCGCTTCCCACTACATCATATGCATTATTAAATGGTGCCATTAGAAAGTGCAACTTGTCCCGCAAAAACAAGCCCTGATACAGCTATGTGAATGGAAAAGTAAAAAAAGTTATGGCCCGGAAAGGTAGGGAGTGAAAAATTTAATGTAAAAATGAAAAAATTCTCCTGGGGTGAAAGGGTTAAAGCATTTTTTTTAAAAATAAAGTAAAAAAAAATCTAATTTTAGAAAGAAGGCATCAGGTCAAGCTTCTGCCAATAATATGTTCTTTACAGTTTAATGGTGGACGTAGCCTAATGTTTTATAATTCATTATATAAGCTGTAATTGGTAATCACCTTGGTGATTTTTTTTATTATTTTTTGTAAATATTTTGAACTAAAATCAATTTTTCCATTAGGTCTTTTCAACATTTGTCTATTGCAGCCTGTATGTTTTCACGTACAAGTATACTGTAGGCTGCTTGGAACCCTTCAAAGTGAAATCTATTATAGGAGCTGACAGTTCAGTCTGTAACTCTTATCTATGCAATCCCCAGTGTTCATAAACCCTCACTTAAAGGGTCACTGAGTTTTCAGGAAACTTTTCATATGTCATAGTGACATATTAAATGTTTTGACTGGTGTGGGACTGAGCACTGAGACCACCACCTATTGCTAGAGGAGAGAGAACTGCTCACTGCAGGAGTGAAAGTGAGATAGATGCCATAAAAAGTCTATAGACTTATCTTGATTCTGTCCCGTGCAGAGAGGAGAGAATGCAATATGCAAGTGCTTTTCTCTCCTCGTTCTAGTGATGGGTCAAAACTAGAGTTGAGCGAACACCTGGATGTTCGGGTTCGAGAAGTTCGGCCGAACATCCCGGAAATGTTCGGGTTCGGGATCCGAACCCGATCCGAACTTCGTCCCGAACCCGAACCCCATTGAAGTCAATGGGGACCCGAACTTTTCGGCACTAAAACGGCTGTAAAACAGCCCAGGAAAGGGCTAGAGGGCTGCAAAAGGCAGCAACATGTAGGTAAATCCCCTGCAAACAAATGTGGATAGGGAAATTAATTAAAATAAAAATTAAATAAATAAAAATTAACCAAAATCAATTGGAGAGAGGTTCCATAGCAGAGAATCTGGCTTCCCGTCACCCACCACTGGAACAGTCCATTCTCAGATATTTAGGCCCCGGCACCCAGGCAGAGGAGAGAGGTCCCGTAACAGAGAATCTGTCTTCATGTCAGCAGAGAATTAGTCTGCATGTCATAGCAGAGAATGAGGCTTCACGTCAGCCACCACTGCAACAGTCCATTGGCATATATTTAGGCCTAGCACACAGGCAGAGGAGAGAGGTCCCGTAACAGAGAATCTGGCTTCATGTCAGCAGAGAATCAGTCTGCATGTCATAGCAGAGAATGAGGCTTCACGTCAGCCACCACTGCAACAGTCCATTGGCATATATTTAGGCCCAGCACACACACAGGCAGAGGAGAGAGGTCCCGTAACAGAGAATCTGGCTTCATGTCAGCAGAGAATCAGTCTGCATGTCATAGCAGAGAATGAGGCTTCACGTCAGCCACCACTGCAACAGTCCATTGGCATATATTTAGGCCCAGCACACACACAGGCAGAGGAGAGAGGTCCCGTAACAGAGAATCTGGCTTCATGTCAGCAGAGAATCAGTCTGCATGTCATAGCAGAGAATGAGGCTTCACGTCAGCCACCACTGCAACAGTCCATTGGCATATATTTAGGCCCAGCACACACACAGGCAGAGGAGAGAGGTCCCGTAACAGAGAATCTGGCTTCATGTCAGCAGAGAATCAGTCTGCATGTCATAGCAGAGAATGAGGCTTCACGTCAGCCACCACTGCAACAGTCCATTGGCATATATTTAGGCCCAGCACACACACAGGCAGAGGAGAGAGGTCCCGTAACAGAGAATCTGGCTTCATGTCAGCAGAGAATCAGTCTGCATGTCATAGCAGAGAATGAGGCTTCACGTCAGCCACCACTGCAACAGTCCATTGGCATATATTTAGGCCCAGCACACACACAGGCAGAGGAGAGAGGTCCCGTAACAGAGAATCTGTCTTCATGTCAGCAGAGAATTAGTCTGCATGTCATAGCAGAGAATGAGGCTTCACGTCACCCACCACTGCAACAGTCCATTGGCATATATTTAGGCCTAGCACACAGGCAGAGCAGAGAGGTCCCGTAACAGACAATCTGGCTTCATGTCAGCAGAGAATCAGTCTGCATGTCATAGCAGAGAATGAGGCTTCACGTCACCCACCACTGCAACAGTCCATTGGCATATATTTAGGCCTAGCACACAGGCAGAGCAGAGAGGTCCCGTAACAGACAATCTGGCTTCATGTCAGCAGAGAATCAGTCTGCATGTCATAGCAGAGAATGAGGCTTCACGTCACCCACCACTGCAACAGTCCATTGGCATATATTTAGGCCTAGCACACAGGCAGAGCAGAGAGGTCCCGTAACAGACAATCTGGCTTCATGACAGCAGAGAATCAGTCTGCATGTCATAGCAGAGAATGAGGCTTCACGTCACCCACCACTGCAACAGTCCATTGGCATATATTTAGGCCTAGCACACAGGCAGAGCAGAGAGGTCCCGTAACAGACAATCTGGCTTCATGTCAGCAGAGAATCAGTCTGCATGTCATAGCAGAGAATGAGGCTTCACGTCACCCACCACTGCAACAGTCCATTGGCATATATTTAGGCCTAGCACACAGGCAGAGCAGAGAGGTCCCGTAACAGACGATCTGGCTTCATGTCAGCAGAGAATCAGTCTGCATGTCATAGCAGAGAATCAGGCTTCACGTCAGCCACCACTGCAACAGTCCATTGTCATAAATTTAGGCCCAGCACCCAGGCAGAGGAGAGAGGTCCCGTAACAGACAATCTGGCTTCATGTCAGCAGAGAATTAGTCTGCATGTCATAGCAGAGAATCAGGCTTCATGTCAGCCACCACTGCAACAGTCCATTGGCATATATTTAGGCCTAGCACACAGGCAGAGGAGAGGTTCATTCAACTTTGGGTAGCATCGCAATATAATGGTAAAATGAAAATAAAAATAGGATTGAATGAGGAAGTGCCCTGGAGTCCAATAATATATGGTTATGGGGAGGTAGTTAATGTCTAATCTGGACAAGGGACGGACAGGTCCTGTGGGATCCATGCCTGGTTCATTTTTATGAACGTCAGCTTGTCCACATTGGCTGTAGACAGGCGGCTGCGTTTGTCTGTAATGACGCCCCCTGCCGTGCTGAATACACGTTCAGACAAAACGCTGGCTGCCGGGCAGGCCAGCACCTCCAAGGCATAAAAGGCTAGCTCTGGCCACGTGGACAATTTAGAGACCCAGAAGTTGAATGGGGCCGAACCATCAGTCAGTACGTGGAGGGGTGTGCACACGTACTGTTCCACCATGTTAGTGAAATGTTGCCTCCTGCTAACACGTTGCGTATCAGGTGGTGGTGCAGTTAGCTGTGGCGTGTTGACAAAAGTTTTCCACATCTCTGCCATGCTAACCCTGCCCTCAGAGGAGCTGGCCGTGACACAGCTGCCTTGGCGACCTCTTGCTCCTCCTCTGCCTTGGCCTTGGGCTTCCACTTGTTCCCCTGTGACATTTGGGAATGCTCTCAGTAGCGCGTCTACCAACGTGCGCTTGTACTCGCGCATCTTCCTATCACGCTCCAGTGCAGGAAGTAAGGTGGGCACATTGTCTTTGTAGCGTGGATCCAGCAGGGTGGCAACCCAGTAGTCCGCACAGGTTAAAATGTGGGCAACTCTGCTGTCGTTGCGCAGGCACTGCAGCATGTAGTCGCTCATGTGTGCCAGGCTGCCCAGGGGTAAGGACAAGCTGTCCTCTGTGGGAGGCGTATCGTCATCGTCCTGCCTTTCCCCCCAGCCACGCACCAGTGATGGACCCGAGCTGCGTTGGGTGCCACCCCGCTGTGACCATGCTTCATCCTCATCCTCCTCCACCTCCTCCTCATCCTCGTCCTCCTCGTCCTCCAGTAGTGGGCCCTGGCTGGCCACATTTGTACCTGGCCTCTGCTGTTGCAAAAAACCTCCCTCTGAGTCACTTCGAAGAGACTGGCCTGAAAGTGCTAAAAATGACCCCTCTTCCTCATCCTCCTCCTCCTCCTCCTGGGCCACCTCCTGTTCCATCATCGCCCTAAGTGTTTTCTCAAGGAGACATAGAAGTGGTATTGTAACGCTGATAACGGTGTCATCGCCACTGGCCATGTTGGTGGAGTACTCGAAACAGCGCAACAGGGCACACAGGTCTCGCATGGAGGCCCAGTCATTGGTGGTGAAGTGGTGCTGTTCTGTAGTGCGACTGACCCGTGCGTGCTGCAGCTGAAACTCCACTATGGCCTGCTGCTGCTCGCACAGTCTGTCCAGCATGTGCAAGGTGGAGTTCCACCTGGTGGGCACGTCGCATATGAGGCGGTGAGCGGGAAGGCCGAAGTTACGCTGTAGCGCAGACAGGCGAGCAGCGGCAGGATGTGAACGCCGGAAGCGCGAACAGACGGCCCGCACTTTATGCAGCAGCTCTGACATGTCGGGGTAGTTGTGAATGAACTTCTGCACCACCAAATTCAGCACATGCGCCAAGCAAGGGATGTGCGTCAAATTGGCTAGTCCCAGAGCTGCAACGAGATTTCGCCCATTATCACACACCACCAGGCCGGGCTTGAGGCTCACCGGCAGCAACCACTCGTCGGTCTGTTGTTCAATACCCCGCCACAACTCCTGTGCGGTGTGGGGCCTGTCCCCCAAACATATGAGTTTCAGAATGGCCTGCTGACGTTTACCCCGGGCTGTGCTGAAGTTGGTGGTGAAGGTGTGTGGCTGACTGGATGAGCAGGTGGAAGAAGAGGAGGAGGAAGCCGAGAAGGAGGAGGTGGCAACAGGAGGCAAAGAATGTTGCCCTGCGATCCTTGGCGGCGGCAGGACGTGCGCCAAACAGCTCTCCGCCTGGGGCCCAGCTGCCACTACATTTACCCAGTGTGCAGTTAGGGAGATATAGCGTCCCTGGCCGTGCTTACTGGTCCACGTATCTGTGGTTAGGTGGACCTTGCTACAGATGGCGTTGCGCAGTGCACACTTGATTTTATCGGATACTTGGTTGTGCAGGGAAGGCACGGCTCTCTTGGAGAAGTAGTGCCGGCTGGGAACAACATACTGTGGGACAGCAAGCGACATGAGCTGTTTGAAGCTGTCTGTGTCCACCAGCCTAAATGACAGCATTTCATAGGCCAGTAGTTTAGAAATGCTGGCATTCAGGGCCAGGGATCGAGGGTGGCTAGGTGGGAATTTACGCTTTCTATCAAATGTTTGTGAGATGGAGAGCTGAACGCTGGCGTGTGACATGGTTGAGACGCTTGGTGACGGAGGTGGTGGTGGTGGTGTTGGTGGTACATCCCCTGTTTGCTGGGCGGCAGGTGCCAACGTTCCTCCAGAGGCGGAGGAAGAGGCCGAGGCGGCAGCAGCAGAATAGGCCGAGGCGGCAGCAGCAGAAGAGGTAGCAGGGGGAGCCTGAGTGACTTCCTTGGTTTTAAGGTGTTTACTCCACTGCAGTTCATGCTTTGCATGCAGGTGCCTGGTCATGCAGGTTGTGCTCAGGTTCAGAACGTTAATGCCTCGCTTCAGGCTCTGATGGCACAGCGTGCAAACCACTCGGGTCTTGTCGTCAGCACATTGTTTGAAGAAGTGCCATGCCAGGGAACTCCTTGAAGCTGCCTTTGGGGTGCTCGGTCCCAGATGGCGGCGGTCAGTAGCAGGCGGAGTCTCTTGGCGGCGGGTGTTCTGCTTTTGCCCACTGCTCCCTCTTTTGCTACGCTGTTGGCTCGGTCTCACCACTGCCTCTTCCTCCGAACTGTGAAAGTCAGTGGCACAACCTTCATTCCATGTGGGGTCTAGGACCTCATCGTCCCCTGCATCGTCTTCCACCCAGTCTTGATCCCTGACCTCCTGTTCAGTCTGCACACTGCAGAAAGACGCAGCAGTTGGCACCTGTGTTTCGTCATCATCAGAGACATGCTGAGGTGGTATTCCCATGTCCTCATCATCAGGAAACATAAGTGGTTGTGCGTCAGTGCATTCTATGTCTTTCACCGCTGGGGAAGGGCTAGGTGGATGCCCTTGGGAAACCCTGCCAGCGGAGTCTTCAAACAGCATAAGAGACTGCTGCATAACTTGAGGCTGAGACAGTTTCCCTGGTATGCATGGGGGTGATGTGACAGACTGATGGGGTTGGTTTTCAGGCGCCATCTGTGCGCTTTCTGCAGAAGACTGGGTGGGAGATAATGTGAACGTGCTGGATCCACTGTCGGCCACCCAATTGACTAATGCCTGTACCTGCTCAGGCCTTACCATCCTTAGAACGGCATTGGGCCCCACCATATATCGCTGTAAATTCTGGCGGCTACTGGGACCTGAGGTAGTTGGTACACTAGGACGTGTGGATGTGGCAGAACGGCCACGTCCTCTCCCAGCACCAGAGGGTCCACTAACACCACCACGACCATGTCCACGTCCGCGTCCCTTACTAGATGTTTTTCTCATTGTTATGGTTCACCACAACAACAAATATATTATTTGGCCCAATGTATTGTATTCAAATTCAGCGGGATATAAATTTGAGGCCTAGTATTTAGGCGCTGGGTGACCGGTATGGATTTAGTGACAGAATTAGACTTGGAAATGCACAGAAGCGTGTGTGTGAAGTTATTCTGAATGACCCAATGTGCACCTTGAATATTATATACCCTTTTTGGGATAGATTTCAAATAGCTCTGATATAGCAGGAACCACTAAATTATGAAATTACTAAATTGGGAATTGTACTTCAACCCAGAACAAAAAATGTGCTTTGACGGGCACTAAATAACTTTCCCAGCTACAACAGTACAGCGGTAACGAGAGATTTAGAGGGATTTAAATTTGAGGCCTAGTATTTAGGCGCTGGGTGACAGGTATGGGTTTAGTGACAGAATTAGACTTGGAAATACACAGTAGCGGGTGTGTGTGAAGTTATTCTGAATGACCCAATGTGCACCTTCAATATTATATACCCTTTTTGGGATAGATTTCAAATAGCTCTGATATAGCAGGAACCACTAAATTATGAAATTGCTAAATTGGGAATTGTACTTCAACCCAGAACAAAAAATGTGCTTTGACGGACACTAAATATCTTGCCCAGCAACAACAGTACAGCGGTGGGTAACGAGAGATTTAGAGGGATTTAAATTTGAGGCCTAGTATTTAGGCGCTGGGTCACCGGTATGGATTTAGTGACAGAATTAGACTTGGAAATGCACAGAAGCGTGTGTGTGAAGTTATTCTGAATGACCCTATGTGCACCTTCAATATTATATACCCTTTTAGGGATAGATTTCAAATAGCTCTGATATAGCAGAAACCACTAAATTATGAAATTGCTAAATTGGGAATTGTACTTCAACCCAGAACAAAAAATGTGCTTTGACGGACACTAAATATCTTGCCCAGCAACAACAGTACAGCGGTGGGTAACGAGAGATTTAGAGGGATTTAAATTTGAGGCCTAGTATTTAGGCGCTGGGTGACAGGTATGGGTTTAGTGACAGAATTAGACTTGGAAATACACAGTAGCGGGTGTGTGTGAAGTTATTCTGAATGACCCAATGTGCACCTTCAATATTATATACCCTTTTTGGGATAGATTTCAAATAGCTCTGATATAGCAGGAACCACTAAATTATGAAATTGCTAAATTGGGAATTGTACTTCAACCCAGAACAAAAAATGTGCTTTGACGGACACTAAATATCTTGCCCAGCAACAACAGTACAGCGGTGGGTAACGAGAGATTTAGAGGGATTTAAATTTGAGGCCTAGTATTTAGGCGCTGGGTCACCGGTATGGATTTAGTGACAGAATTAGACTTGGAAATGCACAGAAGCGTGTGTGTGAAGTTATTCTGAATGACCCTATGTGCACCTTCAATATTATATACCCTTTTAGGGATAGATTTCAAATAGCTCTGATATAGCAGAAACCACTAAATTATGAAATTGCTAAATTGGGAATTGTACTTCAACCCAGAACAAAAAATGTGCTTTGACGGACACTAAATATCTTGCCCAGCAACAACAGTACAGCGGTGGGTAACGAGAGATTTAGAGGGATTTAAATTTGAGGCCTAGTATTTAGGCGCTGGGTCACCGGTATGGATTTAGTGACAGAATTAGACTTGGAAATGCACAGAAGCGTGTGTGTGAAGTTATTCTGAATGACCCTATGTGCACCTTCAATATTATATACCCTTTTAGGGATAGATTTCAAATAGCTCTGATATAGCAGAAACCACTAAATTATGAAATTGCTAAATTGGGAATTGTACTTCAACCCAGAACAAAAAATGTGCTTTGACGGACACTAAATATCTTGCCCAGCAACAACAGTACAGCGGTGGGTAACGAGAGATTTAGAGGGATTTAAATTTGAGGCCTAGTATTTAGGCGCTGGGTCACCGGTATGGATTTAGTGACAGAATTAGACTTGGAAATGCACAGAAGCGTGTGTGTGAAGTTATTCTGAATGACCCTATGTGCACCTTCAATATTATATACCCTTTTAGGGATAGATTTCAAATAGCTCTGATATAGCAGAAACCACTAAATTATGAAATTGCTAAATTGGGAATTGTACTTCAACCCAGAACAAAAAATGTGCTTTGACGGACACTAAATATCTTGCCCAGCAACAACAGTACAGTGGTGGGTAACGAGAGATTTAGAGGGATTTAAATTTGAGGCCTAGTATTTAGGCGCTGGGTCACCGGTATGGATTTAGTGACAGAATTAGACTTGGAAATGCACAGAAGCGTGTGTGTGAAGTTATTCTGAATGACCCTATGTGCACCTTCAATATTATATACCCTTTTAGGGATAGATTTCAAATAGCTCTGATATAGCAGAAACCACTAAATTATGAAATTGCTAAATTGGGAATTGTACTTCAACCCAGAACAAAAAATGTGCTTTGACGGACACTAAATATCTTGCCCAGCAACAACAGTACAGCGGTGGGTAACGAGAGATTTAGAGGGATTTAAATTTGAGGCCTAGTATTTAGGCGCTGGGTGACAGGTATGGGTTTAGTGACAGAATTAGACTTGGAAATACACAGTAGCGGGTGTGTGTGAAGTTATTCTGAATGACCCAATGTGCACCTTCAATATTATATACCCTTTTTGGGATAGATTTCAAATAGCTCTGATATAGCAGGAACCACTAAATTATGAAATTGCTAAATTGGGAATTGTATTTCAACCCAGAACAAGAAATGTGCTTGAACGGACACTAAATAACTCGCCCAGCTACAGCACTAGGGACAGATTTAGCTGGATATAAATTTGAGGCCTAGTATTTAGGCGCTGGGTGACCGGTATGGATTTAGTGACAGAATTAGACTGGGATATGGCCAAAAAATGAACAGACTATTGCTGGTTAAATGCACTTGGTGTGACAGCTTCACCCTGATGTAGGCTTTAGCCAAAAAACAACCACACCATTGAGGGTTAAATGCACTTGGTGACAGGCGCAGCTTGCCCCTGATTTTGTATATGGCCAAAAAATGAACAGACTATTGCTGGTTAAATGCACTTGGTGTGACAGCTTCACCCTGATGTAGGCTTTAGCCAAAAAACAACCACACCATTGAGGGTTAAATGCACTTGGTGACAGGCGCAGCTTGCCCCTGATTTTGTATATGGCCAAAAAATGAACAGACTATTGCTGGTTAAATGCACTTGGTGTGACAGCTTCACCCTGATGTAGGCTTTAGCCAAAAAACAACCACACCATTGAGGGTTAAATGCACTTGGTGACAGGCGCAGCTTGCCCCTGATTTTGTATATGGCCAAAAAATGAACAGACTATTGCTGGTTAAATGCACTTGGTGTGACAGCTTCACCCTGATGTAGGCTTTAGCCAAAAAACAACCACACCATTGAGGGTTAAATGCACTTGGTCGCAGCTTGTGCTGGCGCACCACAAGACACAAAATGGCCGCCGATCACCCCAGAAAAATGAGACTGACAAACGGTCTGTGCAGCCTAAAAACAGTGAGCAATTGAGGATCAGCAGCTCAATGATCCACAGCTGCAGATCGATCAGTTAATCAAGTCCTTTGGAGGAGTTAATCTGCCTAATCTCGCCCTACTGTCGCAGCCGCAACCTCTCCCTACGCTAATCAGAGCAGAGTGACGGGCGGCGCTATGTGACTCCAGCTTAAATAGAGGCTGGGTCACATGGTGCTCTGGCCAATCACAGCCATGCCAATAGTAGGCATGGCTGTGATGGCCTCTTGGGGCAAGTAGTATGACGCTTGTTGATTGGCTGCTTTGCAGCCTTTCAAAAAGCGCCAAGAAAGCGTCACAAAAGCGCGAAGAAAGCGACGAACACCGAACCCGAACCCGGACTTTTACGAAAATGTCCGGGTTCGGGTCCGTGTCACGGACACCCCAAAATTCGGTACGAACCCGAACTATACAGTTCGAGTTCGCTCATCCCTAGTCAAAACGTTTGATCGTTTTCTGTGATGTTTCAAAAGTTTGCTGAAAACTTAGTGACCTTTTAGGCCGCCTGCACAGATTGCAGAGTACGTTTGTTTTTTCTGTGTGGATTCCCATGCTGCCTGCGACCGCTGTTCCGTTTCGCAGCCCTACAAAAAAATATGGAGCATGCCCTATTCTTGTCTGCAATTGCGGATAAGAATAAGCATTTTCTATAATGTGCAATCCACAAATTGCGGGCCGGACATGGGCCGGTATCCGCGTTTTGTGGATCCTCAAAACACTACGGTCGTGTGAATGTAGCCCTATGTGCATTCACCAGCACCCATGTTTTTTTAATCATTGGAGGTTGGGAGGTTTAGAAGTCAGCAGGATAGCTGTCTAAAGTATACGACATAGCCAGCCTTAAAATGACTTCAGATAAAAGAAAGTTTCAGAGTCTACTTTACAGTGTGATAATCCCAACAGTAGTATTCTACTAAGGCTACTTTCACACTGGCGTTTTGGCTTTCCGTTTGTGAGATCCGTTCAGGGTTCTCACAAGCGGTCCAAAACGGATCAGTTTTGCCCTAATGCATTCTGAATGGAAAAGGATCCGCTCCAAATGCATCAGTTTGCTTCTGTTCAGTCACCATTCCGCTCTGGAGGCGGACACCAAAACGCTGTCTGCAGCGCTTTGCTTTCTGCCTGACGAAGTGTCCGCCTGATGAAGGGGATCCGTCCTGGCACACAATGTAAGTCAATGGAGATTAATCAGTTCTTATTCCGACACAATCTCGCACAATTGAAAACGTATATCCGTCCCCCATTGACTTTCAATGGTGTTCAAGACGGATCTGGCCATCATGGCTATAAAAGACATAATATAACCATCCATTCATGACGGATGCATGCGATTATATTATTGTAACGGAAGTGTTTTTGCAGATCCATGATGGATCTGCTAAAATCGCCAACGTGAAAGTAGCCTAATACATGAGAATCTCTAAGTATCAAACAATATCGAGCAACTGAACCGTATCAATCAAGCAGAATAACAATGCTTGAAAATGCAGCTTGAAAAAGACTAACACATAATTTACTTGAATATTGTGTTTTTTGTGCTGCTGAACTAGCTCATTTGTCTTTGTTCTGCTTCTATACCTTTCAATTTTGACATGGAACAGAGAGCACCATATTTTAGTGCTGAAAACATTAAATGTACCCAGCTGCTACAAAGAAATATTTCAGATAATATGCAAAACAGGGTGAAATAGGTATTTTGAGGTAAAGGATAATTCTGCCGCAGTTTATAAACTATTCATTTATTTTTATTTTATCTCAATCTCATTTATACCTCAATGATTTCCGAAAGCTAGTTCTGCTTTTGGTTTTGTTTGAAATGATGCACGGCCACATTTCTTTCTGTATTTAAAGTCATGCTTATTTAATTACATCTGATTCCTCATCTGATATATGCCTAATGCCTGTGAGATTTGGGAGCCAGCCTATGGAATCCAAAAGCCATTGAAAAGCAATTGAAGGTGTTTGCTTAGATTAGATAACACAACTCAGAAATCTCTGAAAAAAGGAGTGCTAACTGTCACGAACTATGGATCCGATCGCTCCAGATCCCACAGCTGTGACGTAGTGGTCTGTGACGGAGTCTGCGCACACACAGAGACCTCACGTGACCGGGGTATTACCATTCGGCTAACACCCCCCACTACACCTCGGTAACTGCCACCACGTGGGTTCCCGGTCCACGAGCCGACTATCCGGGTCATTCACTATCACACAGATCAGTGGATGAACCGGATATCACTTACTGACCAACCGCAGTCAATCACCACCAGCTACAATTCCTAAATGCAATTTAACTAACTACCTGGTAACGTCTCTTCAAAGGCAAGGTACGTTGTTCAGCAGCTTAGAATATGGAAGACTTGGCCATTTAGACTTTATAATCTTTAATAAGAGGTAAAAAGCAGTGCATACAAGTCTAATGAAAATGACTATAAATCTACAGAATAATAATAACAATATAAATAATCACGACAGTTCAAATGAAAAGGGGAAAAGATGAAAGAATACTTAGTTTCTCTGGAGGGTTTCAGATGGTCGTTCATATGTCCTTTTTGAATCCTTGCAAACCCCTTTTCAGTATGTATCAGGGGAGACCCTCGAAGTTCTTCTGATACAGGGATCTGCCGTCAATGTCCAATTAAGTGTCTGGTGATGTTCCATGGGTCCCCTCCTCTGTCCTTGTGCATGGATTTTTATGAACTCTCCCATGGGCAGGAGACTTACTCCTGTCAGCCAATGGCAGCAGAGTGACTGCGAAGCCTAGGGATTGTCCCCAAGTGTTTTATGACCCCATCAAAGTTCAGTTCCTACAATGAGGATTATACTTAAGCTCGTATCTCCCTGATACATCGGCATATTTTTATACAGAATACATATTTGCGATCCTTGTTTATTTACATACAGAATGAGACCACACACGGTAATGCTGGGACCTGTAGTTCTTCTACCACCCATAGGTCAGCTACGGAATCACATCCTCTAGTCATATTTGATACCCAATTAACCACAATACTCTGTAGAGCCTGGATCTGGTGTCAGAAAGGGCATAAGTTGATTCATAAATGAAATATGAAAGTGGCCTGGTTTTATGCCCAGAGCTAATTAAGGGGCTGTTAGCTCTCCTCAAACCAGACCTGGAAATTAATGACGTCACGTTCCAGCCAGGCTTGACAGCGAGCTGATCTTATCTTACCGGACAGGATGAGCTGGGCCTGGTATAGCTTTTATGACCTTTTATAGCTGGTCTCAAAGAGTAGTGGTAATAAAAGTGTCCATCTATATCATAGGCGACCCAGGCTTCAGGAAGATGAGAGTTCACATTTTTTTTTTACATATGCCAGAAGCATATAAGATGGCTACCCAGAGGAATTATGTATGTATGCCGGCACACTAACGATGCTACATCCGTACACCCTCAAGGTATTCAAAACTGATTTTTAAAACTTTTTTAACCCTTTGGGTGTTCCATAAGAATTAAAGGAAAACGGAGCTGAAATTTCAGAATTTCACTTTTTTTGGCAGATTTTCCATTTTAATCCATTTTTTTCCAGTAACAAAGCAAGCTAAGTAACAGTCAAACAAAACTTTATATTTATTACCCTGATTTTGTAGATTACAGAAACACCCCATTTGTGATAGTAAACTGCTGTACGGGCACACGGCAGGGCGCAGAAGGAAAGGAATTCCATATGGTTTTTGGAGAGCCATGTCAAATTTGAAGACCCCCTGATGCACCCCTAGAGTACAAACTCCAAAAAATGACCTTATTTTGAAAACTATGGGATAAGGTGGCAGTTTTGTTGGTACTATTTTAGGGTACATATGATTTTTGGTTACTCTATAGTACACTTTTTGTAAGGCAAGATAACAAAAAATAGCTGTTTTGCCACCATTTTAATTTTTGGTTATTTACAATGTTCATCTGATAGGTTAGATCATGTGGTATTTTTATAGAGCAGTTTGTTACAGATGCAACAATACCAAATATTTTTTCAGCTTTACATAATAAAGCATTTATGAAAAAAAAATTTTTTAGTGTCTCCATATTCTGAAAGCCATAGTTTATTTTTATTTTTGGTCGACTGTCTTATGTAGGGGCTCAATTTTTGCGGTATGAGATGACTGTTTTATTGGTACAATTTTAGTGTGTATGACTTTTGATCACTTGGTATTACACTTTTTGTGATGAAATGGCTTTTTTGACACCCTTTTTTAAACTATTTTAGGGTACATATGATTTTTGGTTGCTCTATATTACACTTTTTGTGAGGCAAGGTAAAAAATAGCTCTTTTGGCACCATTAAAATGTTTTTGTATTTACAATGTTCATCTGACAGGTTAGATCATGTGATATTTTTATACAGCAGGTGATTACGGACATGGCGATACCTAATATGTAGACATTTTTTATTTATTAAAATTTTACACAATGACAGCTTTTTTGAAACACAGAAAATCATGTTTTAGTGTCTCCATATTCTGAGAGCCATAGTGTCACGAGGGTGTCAGGAGCCACGTCTGACTCCGTTATACCCGGAGTCAGGAAGTCACAGCGGGTGGCTGCGCGCTCTATGTCTAAATATTGCTCTGTTACTTAATGGTAGTTTTCTGTGTTTGCCTTGCAATACTTTTTGTCTCACTCAGGGATCCGTAGCTTCTTCTCCTCAGCTGTTTCTTGTCCGGCACTCCCAACCGCCTTATATTCCCCTCTCCCACTACTCTGGTTGCCAGATATAGAGCTTCCTGCCTGGACTTCTATTCTGACCCACTGGAGCTGTGTAGCTGTTATTCCTGGTTGTCGTACCAGAGCATTACCCTCCGGATCCCTGTTGGTCTTTTGTTGTCCGCTGTTGTCGCCCACCTGGGATTATAGGTTTCGTCAGTATTGTCTGTCCTCTCCCTGGTGTTTTCCTTTAGTGTTAGTGGTGCACACTAGTGTTCCCACCACCCTATTCACTACTTAGGGTTTATCTTAAGGAAAGCCAGGGTTTAGGCACGTGATTGGCATATGGGTGAAAAACCTGTCTAGGGACGTCAGGGCAGTCAGGTGCCAGCCTCAAGGTGAGTTAGAGGTCACCATCTTTTCCCTCTAACTTGGACAGGGCCTTCCCTTTTCATTCCCTTTGCGTCATGTATGTGATCGGCACGCTGGTCATGATACATATTTTTTTATTTATTTTTTGGGGCGATTATCTTAGGTAGAGTCCAATTTTTTGCAGGAGGAGATGATGGATAGATTGGTATGATTTTGGGGTGTGTATGACTTTTTGATCACTTGGTATTACACTTTTTGTAATGTAAGGTGACCAAAAATTGCTTTTTTTACACCGTTTTTATTTTTTATTTTCTTACTGTGTTCACCTGAGGGGTTAGGTCATGTGATATTTTTATACAGCAGGTTATTATGGACGTGAAAATAACTATAATATTTTTATTTATTAAAGTTTTAGGCCCCTTGCAAACAAGCGTTTCCAGATTAGGCCCCGATTTTTTTTCTTGAAACACTTTTTTTTTTCTTTATTTTACATTTGTCCCACTGTGGGACTTCATCTTTTCAGGATTCGATCCCTGTTTCAATTCAGTACAATACATTTTGTATTGTACTGAATTGAACTGTCAGCGTTTCACACATTCCCTCTGTATACCCCGCATGTGCCGTGGTCAGCGCTGACCGCTGCACGTGAAAGGGTTAATCTGCCGGCATCACTGCACACACCGATGACGGCGGATGCACCAGGGGCCCAGCTCCTGCACCCGCCCGATCCCATCTCATACATGCACGTAAGGATGCGGCAAGGAGCCACAATCGCTCACGTACATGTACGTGATTATGCGGGAAGGGGTTAAAATCTGCCCGGCAGGCCACTTTCTACACAGATTTTTCCACGGAGTATGGACAAGATTTGCTAAAATCTTACCCAGTTAGCTGGTACTGTAACATTCACATCAAAATTAGCTGTGTAGCAATAACAAGATCCATCCACTACATGACGGATGAAGTTAAAGGGGTTGTCTCACTTCAGCAAATGGAATTTATCAAGTAGAGAAAGTTAATACAAGGCACTTACTAATGTATTGTTATTATCCATCTTGCCTCCTTTGCTGGCTGGATGAATTTTTCCATCACAATATACACTGCTTGTTACCATGGTTACGACCACCCTGCAATCCATCAGTGATGGCCGTGCTTGCAGACAGAACATCATGCTGTATTATTGCACATCAGCTGCATCATGTGATGTCACGCGACTCGGGGTCAGAAAAGGAATTTGGGAGCCAAACTGAAATCACATTATTAGTGTTTTATGTAAGCATTCAGTATTTAGGCCTATATTGTTTAATATGACTGCACAACGCCTTTAAGTTAACCAAGAGCCCATGTACAGGTGAAACTCAAAAATTTTTTAATATCGTGCAAAAGTCCATTTATTTCAGTAATGCAACTTAAAAGGTGAAACTAACATATGAGATAGACTCATTACATGTAAAGCGAGATATTTCAAGCCTTTATTTGTAATAATTTGGATGATTATGGCCACAGCTTATGAAAACCCCAAAGTCACAATCTCAGATAATTAGAATATTGTGAAAAAGTTCAATATTCTAGGCTCAAAGTGTCACCCTCTAGTCAGCTAATTAATCCTGGGCCTTTAAATTGTCTCTCAGACTCTCAGTTCAGTAGGAATCACAATCATGGGAAAGACTGCTGACCTGACAGTTGTGCAGAAAACCATCATTGACACCCTCCATAAGGAGAGAAAGCCTCAAAAGGTAATTGCTAAATAAGTTGGATGTTCCCAAAGTGATGTATCAAAGCACATTAATTGAAAGTTATGTGGAATGGACAAGTGTGTAAGAAAAAAGGTACACAAGCAGCAGGGATGACCGCAGCCTGGAGAGGATTGTCAGGAAAAGGCCATTCAAAAGTGTTGGAGACTTTCGCAAGGAGTGGACAGAGGCTGGAGTTAGTGCATCAAGAGCCGCCACCACACACAGATAGATCCTGGACATAGGCTTAAAATGTTGTATTCCTCTTGTCAAGCCTCTCCTAAACAACAAACAACGTCAGAAACGTCTTACCTAGGCTAAAGAAAAAAAGAACTGGTCTGTTGCTCAGTGGTCCAAAGTCCTCTTTTCTGATGAGAGCAACTTTTGCATCTCATTTCAAACCAAGGACCCAGGGTCTAGAGGAAGAATGGAGAAGCACACAATGCAAGATGCTTGAAGTCTAGTGTGAAGTTTCCACAGTCTGTGTTGATTTGGGGAGCCATGTCATCTGCTGGTGTTGGTCCACTGTGCTTCACTAAGTCCAGAATCAACACAGACATCTACCAGGAGATTTTGGAGCACTTCATGCTTCCTTCCGCAGACGAGCTTTATGGAGATGATGACTTAATTTTCCGGCAGGACTTGGCACCTGCCCACACTGCCAAAAGTACTAAAACCAGGTTCAATGACCATGGGATTACTGTGCTTAATTGGACAGCAAACTCGCCTGATCTGAACCCCATAGAGAATCTATGGGGCATTGCCAAGAGAAGGATGAGAGACATGAGACCGAACAATGCAGAAGAGCTGAAGGCTGCTATTGAAGCATCCTGGTCTTCCATAACACCTCAGCAGTGCCATAGGCTGATAGCATCCATACCACGCCGCATTGAGGCAGTAATTGATGCAAAAGGGGCCCAAACCAAGTACTGAGTAAATATGCATAATTATACTTCAGAGGTACAAAATTTTTCTATTTAACATGTTTTTTTATTGATTTCATGTAATATTCTAATTTTCTGAGATTGTGAATTTGGGGTTTTCATAAGCATGTAATGAGTCTATCTCACATATTAGTTTCACCTTTTAAGGCCTCATGCACACGGCCGTTGTTTGGGTCCGCATCCGAACCGCCGTTTTGGCGGCTCTGATGCGGACCCATTCACTTCAATGGGGCCGCAAAAGTGAATGGGTTGCCCTGCAAAAAAAAGTAGAACATGTCCTATTCTTGGCCGTTTTGCGGACAAGAATAGGCATTTCTACAATGGGCCGCCCGTTCTGTTCCGCAAATTGCGGAAGGCACACGGGTGGCTTCAGTTCTTTTATGCGGAACCGCAGAACGCAAAAAACTGAAGGTTCGGTGCATGAGGCCTAAGTTGCATTAGTTGGTAAGGCTGATTAGTCAGCCTGCATTTGTGGGAGGGGCGGAGGCTCTTCATATACGAGCCACACCCTCACTCACAGGTGTGTGTTTTTCAGGTGCACAGCTGCCGCTGGGTGTCATTAGCACACTAGGTTCTCTGGTGGTAGGATTCTTTCTTTGCAGCATGGAGCTTGTTATTTTGCTCTCTGCTACCGTAGCATGCACGCGCCATACTACGTAAGTAGGTTGGGCCGGGGCCGTCTCTCCAGGCCGGTCGGATCCGACTTTGCTAGCGAACGGGAGGCTTCGCCTCAGAATCTGCTACCTCAGGTTTGCTCGTTTGGGCCTAAATACTTACATTTGCTTTTCATTTTTGTTTGTTGGTAATAAGAGTTGGTTCCTATAAATCTTACAAGTTTCACTTTGCTTCGTTCGTCTCGTATGAAAAGTTTCTTTACAGCAATCCGGCTGAAGTAAGAGTTACCCGGGCTGCACGTGACGTCATGTTTGGAGATCGGACGCAGCGTTTATTGTTTAGGCCTTTTGCTGTAGCTGTTCCTTGCCATGTGTCTCCCCCCGCTACCACCATCTTTAGACTTCATGTATTTCACTTTCGTAAGCCGTGTACCGGGGTGGGCTCCCCAGGATACAGCAAAGTCACAGACATGGAAGCAACACTGACACCAGCTTTATATGCAAGAATATAAACTTTACTTTGGAAACAGTATTAACACAAGTACAAACAGTATAAGTAATACCCCAGGCCCACAGTCACCGTCCCTGTCCGAGGGACAGGCCTAGCCTGCTGGCGTACACAGCAGAGCCTACAAGTCGTACTGTGCCGCTATAGAAGACACACCTAACCGGTGGCAGACGCAGCAGAGCCTGCAAGTCAATTACTGCGCTGCAGTCCAGTACAGTAAGGCCTAACAAAGCTATAACCCTATCTAACTAGCTAATACAAGGCCTAGGCTAGTCTCTGTTACTTTAGGCGCCAAACAGTGAAGTACAATTGGTAATCAGGTGTACTGACCTGCGTCCGTTCTGGGCCCTAGGATGCCGCTTACCCGGGATGGCCACCAAGCTCTCAGCAACCGTGCGGCCTTGCTTGATGCTAAGGTTTTCTGTCCATACACTGGAACTGGTCTTCCTGGGACAACCTCTCTTTCAAAGTGCTGGATCCATGACAGGGGACAGCAGATACTCTCCTTCCTTTGAGTATCCATTCACTGCCGGACATCTGCAAGCCAGGATGGAATCGGATTCAGTCCCCTCACAGCACAATCCTTCCACCATGTCAGATCAACACTTACTGGTTCACCCAGAAGCATGCTGACTGTGCTGCAAAACAGCGGCCTCTAGTGCCCGGAATGCCAAATGACAGCTCCAGTACAATTTAAACATAAATATACAGGCAGAGCTTATCCACAATCTCATACTTTCATGCTCCGCTGTTATCCTGAGCGGCATTTACACTTTCGGCTTTTATTTAATGTCTTATGCTGCATCCGCACGTCTTCACTGTACTGCACTTTTCTACTCTTGGTTCGTATTCACTCAGATTGGTCTCACATTCAAGCTGCGCTCACCTGTTGGCTGTTACATCTCATTCCGTCCCCAGCCGACAGCCGGATCCGTATTACATGCCTGTTATTACATGTTGTATACTCGGCTTACAGCCATAGCTGCTACTGTTACTCCGTTTTCATGCTCTGGACGCACCACCCTGGTGTTCCCACCTTGCTCCACTCACAACCAGAGCTGCGTTTATACCAATTTTCATGCTCTGCTTATACCCAAAGTTGTGTTCACACTTCTACTGCTACACCAGGTTGTATACCCCACTCACCAAAGCCGCTTTCCATGTCTGCGGTCACATCAAGTTAATATTCCGTTCACATCCAAAGCTGCGTCCGCATGTCTGCTTTTCACATCTTGTCCTATACTCCTTTCACTACTAGAGCTGCGTCCACATGTCTGCTTTCGCATCACGTCAATACTCTGCTCACTTTCAGGTTGCATTTATACGTCTGCTTTATACCATGCTTTTCATGCGCTACCCATACTCAGAGCTGCGCCTATACCATGTTTTTAGGTACCACTCACATCCAAAGCTGCATTCACCCATTTGTTGTTACATCATGTGTTGTACTCTGCTCCCACTCAAAGCTGCATTCTCCTGTTTATTGCTACATCATGGTTTTGCTCAATCTCACCGGGGCAGTCTGCACCCACCGCTCTGGTACCTCTCTCCTGACAAACATAACTGCGTTCTTTTCAGGCTTACGTTCCCTTCCTCGGTGGTCTGTTACATTCCATAGGCCTACTTTCTGTTTAATCCTGGTTCGTATTCCCTCAGACTGGTCTCCTTTTACTTCTGGTTCGTATTCACTCAGATTGGTCTCCTGCCCCAGTTCACCAAACAGCTCCTCAGCGGAGGTCAGTGGGCCGATAGGAGTACGTTTCCTGCTATGTTTTCACAAGCTGTTCATTTGTAGCGAACTTGCAATGTCCCAGGCATTTCATGTTTACGTTTATGGTTCGCGGTGGTTAGTGTTTTATGTATGCACGTGCTTCGGATTACTAATGTCTATATTTTTAACGCCTGTTGGCAGTCATGTTCCTTAGGCCACCTTCTAGCCAATCCAATCATTCAAGTCGCTTCATATGCCATCAGGTCCGGCTTACGTTTTAATTACTTATCGTCACCGCAACGTCATCCCTCTGGCTTCGGGGGCCCTATGACTGATCCGGCCTCATGGCTCCGGGGGCCCCTATGACCGCTTTTTCATGTTTTGTTTGTTAAGGGTACGACATGGTTGTAGGCTGGTTAGTGTCCCAGGTTTCTGTTGGAGGGGGTCATGGTTATGCGAGTCCATGTCTTTGTCTTTCTAGGTTATCGAGTCCCGGTTGCTTACTAAACCCGTTGGGTTAAGGCCCAATCTTTTCCCCAGCCGTCCTTAATTCTAAGGTTCGCATCCCGGCGGCTGCCCGGCCCCATGGGCCCCTGGTGGTTGCTTCAGCCCCATGGCTTCAGGGGTCTGACCAATGGTTGTCTGTCCACCTGTGCAGCTATGCTTTTGAATGACTCATATCTTTACCTGCTTGCCAGCTTATGTTATTAATTTTAGTTAATGTCCGTTATTATCTCCATTTTCTGTCACGTTTCCCTTCGTCTTTTCAGGTCATGCAGTTGAACTATTGGGGTCACCTTCCACGTCGGTCAGGTCTCGTTCCTAACGATATTTCGCCTTGCATGTTATTCAGGCCACGTAGTTTATCTTGGGTATCGCCTGCCACATCTGTCAGGCTCATGGTTTAATTCACGTGCACCTTATTCATGTCATTTTTCATAGTTATAATTCTAAAAAAAAAAAAAAAAAAACGGCCCCATGGCTTCGGGGCCCGACGACTGCTTCGGCCCCATGGCTTCGGGGGCCCGACGACCTGCTTCGGCCCCATGGCTTCGGGGGCCCCGACGACCTGCTTCGGCCCCATGGCTTCGGGGGCCCCGACGACCTGCTTCGGCCCCATGGCTTCGGGGGCCCTGACGACCTGCTTCGGCCCCATGGCTTCGGGGGCCCGACGACCTGCTTCGGTCCCATGGCTTTGGGGGGGTCGACGACTGCTTTTGGCCCCATGGCTTCGGGGGGGCGACGTCTGCTTCGGCCCCTTGGCTTCGGGGGCCCGACGACTGTTTTCAGTCCTGCTGGGCTGATTGCCTGGTTGGTTGTCCATCTGTGCATCTAGGCTGGCCCCTATGTATCGCACACATACCTGCATCCCTAATTTCCTAATAATCCATGTTGATCCATGGCTTTGGGGGCCCGACGACTGCTTCGGCCCCATGGCTTCGGGGGCCCGACGACTGCTTCGGCCCCATGGCCCCTATGTATCGCATACATACCTGCTTCCCTAATAATCCATGTTGATCGCTCATTTTATGTTTTGACCGCAAACTGGTCCGGTTCGCCCTACATCATTATTGTCATGTCTTACGCAGATATTTCGTCTTTCTTTAATTGTTCATGCTTTCGTTCAGGTCCTGCTAGAAGAAGAACAAGTAGGGCAATTCGCTCTAGCATTTCAGTCTCTGATTGTAGTCAATCATATCTTGTCAACCAGGTCCCTGCGCAAAGTCTTTGCCTTTTTACCACGACCAGGAATTCATTTTCGCCAGTAGCTTCATTGCATTGCATTCCCTCACTCATGGGAGGGCATAGACAGAATCTTGTATATTATGGCTTCATAGCTTCTTGCCGCACTAACCTCCGACTCCCTACAACCACGTTGAATCGGATTTTGGACAAGGTCCAGCATTTTCTCACGGTAGAAGATTCAGATAGTAGGTCGGTCTTCACGTCTCAAGCGTAAAAACAATTCTCAGGGGCGCACAGTAGAACAAAGCGCGGATAGCTGTTGTCTGGGTAACTATTCAAGGATTCTCTTCCTATCTACATGGTTCTTTTTGGCCCTCATTCCTGCATAGTCTAGGCAGTTAGGTTTTGGTCCCACGATCTCCTGACGCTAGGGCATTGCCAGTACTCGCACTAGAACCAAACTTTACAAGTTTCAGTTGGTTTTTATGATCCATTTCACAACGTATTCTCGGTCCTCCATTCCGCTTTGGTGCAGTATCCGCAATATTGAGCATCATGTCTCTGGCCTTGTCATCCACAAGATGGGTTGTAGGTTTCCTACTGGTCTTGCCTCACATACCCCGAATTTTCGCTCTAGATCCCGGATGCCTTGCAGTTGGCTTGGGGATTAGTTTGTACATGCCATTCAAATTCCTTTTCTACCCTACTTGGCTTGGTTTTTGCCCACTTATAGGCCTACCCACGATCATGGCTTAGGGCACACAACAAGCCATTTAGTCAGGTCAGCTAAGACACGCCTAGCTGGGTTAGGTTGTTCCCGTTGTTTTCTCCCTAGGGTTCTTCGGATACCTCTTGGCCGTAGCCATGACCACAAGTTGGTAAGGCTGATTAGTCAGCCTGCATTTGTGGGAGGGGCGGAGGCTCTTCATATACGAGCCACACCTTCACTCACAGGTGTGTGTTTTCAGGTGCCCCACCCTCCCTCCCTTATCTTCTCATTTCCACAGGGTATGCCCACTTATAGGCCTACCCACGATCATGGCTTAGGGCACACAACAAGCCATTTAGTCAGGTCAGCTAAGACACGCCTAGCTGGGTTAGGTTGTTCCCGTTGTTTTCTCCCTAGGGTTCTTCGGATACCTCTTGGCCGTAGCCATGACCACAACTGAAATAAATGAACTTTTGCACGAGTTTCACCTGTATTTAACATTAGACAATTTCTTGACTAACCTTAAAATGTCCATGGAAGTAACCCACAAGTTCTAGCAGTATAATGAAAATGAAATAAGGGCTCTTTCATAAGAGAATAGTAATCCTTGAGTAGCTCTCATAGCCCTTGCATTTCTAACATGCATTACTAAATGTGATTCTATACTCGACTTTAATTAAAATACATGATTGAAAAAAGACATACAGGGTGAAAAGCGCATATTGAAGCAAATTGTAAATGTTAAGGAGTTTTTTTTTCTATCTTTTAACAAGTTGCTATTTTATAACTCTCTGATCCTTAAAAATATAGTGATAATGATAGTAGGTATGCATCACTGTAGTAATTATTCATCTACAGATAACACTTATGCTCATCCCATTCCTTATTACGTTGTATCGATTTTCGATTGAATCTTCTCAATCTTAATTTTACCATCTTAAAGTATAACTGTCGTATTTTTTTTATTTTTTTTGGGAGTATTGGATTGTGATTAATAGCTCCTTGGTGGACCTATTTCAACTTTTCACTGTGTACTCAATTACCCCTTAATTCCACAGTTTTGTCCCCTGTACGGCCTATTTTTGCCTGTGCTTAAAATCTGGTTGCTTAGCAGGGTCCGTCTATGTGTTGAAGGCCTGAGGACGCAGAAGCACCCAGCGTGCAAGGTCACATTACTGACAGCCAGGGACTATAAGTAAATGATTAAAGCCAGGTCCTCCCAGCAGCTGATAACAGTGCCTGCGCTGTGTGCACTTCTCCCTGTCCCTGCGCGTGGCAGACGCTCCCTCACTCAGCAGAGCTGGAGAAGTAGAGTTGAAGCTGCGCAGACCAGGGAAGGGAGATCTGCCGTCTGCTCAGTGTATAAATGAAAGCAACATGTGGTTAGTGATGTCCCGGACTATTCGCCGGCGAATAGTTCCCGGCGAACATAGCTTGTTCGCCGCTGCGGGCGAATATATGCGATGTTCGGTCTGCCCCCCTATACATCATCATTGAGTAAACTTTGACCCTGTATCTCACAGTCGGCAGACACATTCCAGCCAATCAGCAGCATACCCTCCCTCCCAGACCCTCCCACCTCCAGGACAGCATCCATTTTAGATTCATTCGGAATCTGAATTCACAGAGAGCAGGGACAGTGTAGCTGCTGCTGATTCAATAGGGAAAGCGTTAGCTAGGGCAGTGTTCTGTGTCCACAGACTCATCTGCTGTAAGGACAGCGTCCTGACAGCACCCCAAAAAGCCCTTTTTAGGGCTGGTACATGAGTATGCTTTTTTATATATATATATATATATATATATAAAGAATGACACCGCAGCACATCCGTATGGTGAAAAAGTGGGACCCTTTATTCACCTATGCGACGTTTCGGTCCGCTTGCTGGGACCATTATCAAGCAATACAACATTGTGAAGACTGTGAACATTTATGCAGTCATGATTAATTATCATGCATAAGTGACAATTATAAAAACATTAAAAAAACTGAATATATAGTGCATATCATCAAAGAAAAAGTGTGACCAGCCCGGAGGATGACCAAAAATGGATTTTTAAATTACAAACCATTCGACCAATGGGTCTGAATGTAGAATATAGGCCATGGCTTTTCATATGATTTCCCTCAATTCTTTTTCCTGCCAGTGTATGTGTTGAAAAAAATTGTTGTTTTTAATGAATATATTGGATAATATATTTAATGAATATATTGGATAATATATTTCTTTTATTGTTTCACTTTCAGGACCTGTTGTTGGAAGGGCTTTGCTCAACGGGAGGCGAGATGCTTATTCTGGTCATGTACGGCTTATCCCTGGATTACTGCGGATCATATTATATACACTTATTACTGCTACAAGCGTATCTGTATAGTTACTTGGAGGATTTACACCCGATAAGGGGTTAAACTGTGACGAACATGGTGGGAGGATGATGGCTGACGCCGTCCACTCCCCCTTTTTTCCGTAGATGCCGGACGACAGTGCATCGTATGATTGCACGTCATCCGACTATATACCCTGGGGGACTTATCCTCGAATTACCTTACGATTTTCAGAATTTTCTGTTAGGACGCTTGTATGTATACTCATTTCTATGATAGTGAAGTGTTACGTTGTCTATCATGTAACGTTTCGCTGAGTGGTCACGTGAATCATCCACAGTGATGTCACGGACATGTGCAACGGCAGTTCCGGGACGCCGGATCCATGCGGCGCAACTCGCTACAGTGTATCCTCCCATCATTGAGCACGCCTGATTCCACAGCCGGTCCTGTTAATCTTTTACACTCACAGGTGATAATGATTCACTGTTTATTGTCACTTATGTACTTTTATTGTAATAACAATGAATATCCATACCTGGAGGTTTTGTATATACCGATCATGGTTTCATTTTTGGTCATCCTCCGGGCTGGTCACACTTTTTCTTTGATGATATGCACTATATATTCAGTTTTTTTTAATGTTTTAATAATTGTCACTTATGCATGATAATTAATCATGACTGCATAAATGTTCACAGTCTTCACAATGTTGTATTGCTTGATAATGGTCCCAGCAAGCGGACCGAAACGTCGCATAGGTGAATAAAGGGTCCCACTTTTTCAGCATACTAGGAGTGCTGCCTTGAATTTCCATCTCTATATATATATATATATATATATATTGCAGTTGCCTGGCTGCTCATGTGTGAGAGGCTGCAGGCTCAGTCACAGACAGCACTGCACACCATTCATACAGGGTGTGACAGAAAATACCTCACAGATAAAAAAATAAAATCTATTTAATATTTTTCTGTGACATAATCACATTTGCAAGCCCGTGTGTGTCAGGCCCACACAGACTGTACTGTGCCCACTGCCCACCACTTATATAGGTTGGCACAGTACCTTGCACGCATAGTACCATTTCACATAAAAAAAAAAATGACAGGCAGAGGCAGGCCACCCCGCGGGGGCCGTCGTGGTGCTGTGATTTCCACTGGCCCTGGAGTAATGCCCAGTGTTCAGAGGCCACGTACCCTCAACCCAAAAATTTTTCAGAAAATAGGTGACTGGGTGTCCTGTGTAAGTCAATCTTCAACAGCTTAGGCTAAGAACCTTGACGCACCATCCTCCTCCAGCTCAGCTTTGGTCACCTGCTCTCAAGTTACCACTCTCCCGCCTGCCGCCACCACCACCACTACCACCACAGCCGCTTCACTTGATCCCTCAGAGGATTTATTTACACATCAGTTATATGAAATTAGTGATGCGCAACCATTATTGCCAGGGGATGTAGATAACAGGGATATGTCTCAGTCAGGCAGCATTACACACATGGACGTACAGTGTGATTATGATGATGATGATGATGATGATGTTGTACCCGCTGCTGCTTCCTTTGCTGAGGTGTCAGATACAAGTGAAGTGGTTGATGATGACGATGTGTCCGTGGATGCCACGTGGGTGCATGCTTGAAGAGAGGAAGAAGAGGGGGAAAGTTCAGAAGGGGAGACAGAGAGAAGGAGACGAGTTGGAAGCAGGGGAGGTCTTTGCAAGGAGCTAGTGGCACAGTCAGACAGCATGTATCGGCACCCGGGGTCAGCCAGACAGCACGCCAATCAACGCATGCTGTTGCCACCACCAGAATGCCGGCATTGCAAAGCTCAGCAGTGTGGCATTTGTTTGGTGTGTCTGCCTTTGATAACAGCAATGCCATTTGCAACCTGTGCCAAAAGAAACTGAGTCGTGGGAAGTCCAACACCCACCTCGGTACAACTGCTTTGCAAAGACACATGATCTCACATCACAAACACCAATGGGATCAACACATGAGTACAAGCAGCACACAAACTCAAAGGCACCATCCTCCTCCTGGTCCAGCATCTTCAGCCACGTCAACCAGTGCTGTCCTCCTTGCCCCCTCTCAACCACCCGCCACTCCGCCTCTCACCTTCAGCAGTTCCATCTCATCTGCCCACAGTCAGGTGTCTGTAAAGGAAATGTTTGAGCGTAAAAAGCCAATGTCACAGAGTCACCCCCTTTCCCGACATCTGACAGCTGGCTTGGCGGAACTCTTAGCCCGCCAGCTTTTACCATACCAGCTGGTGGAGTCGCTATTGGGACACCACAGTGGAAGGTACCCGGACATTTTTTTTTCCTAATAAGGCAATCCCAAACCTCTACTCAGTGATTGAAAAGGAAGTCATGGCATCTCTGGCATACAGTGTTGGGGCAAGGGTCCATCTGACCACTGATACCTGGTCTGAAAAGAACGGTCAGGGCAGGTATATCACCTAGACTGCGCATTGGGTCAACCTGCTGACGGCTGCCAAGCATGGAATGCGTGGCTCTGCAGCGGAGTTGGTGACACCGCCACGACTTGCAGGCAGGCCTACTGCCACCTCCTCTACTCCTCCTACTCCATCCTCTTCCATAACCTCCTCGGCTGAGTCCTCTTCTGCTGCGATGTCTGGCTGCACATAAACTGAATCCCCCCAGCTCCCCAGGGGCTATTCCACATCCCAGATACGACAGTGTCACGCTGTCTTGGGGTTGACTTGCCTGAAATCAGATAGCCACACCGGACCAGCACTCCTGTCCGCCTTGAATGCACAGGTGGATCAGTCCGGCAAAGTGGTGTGCGACAATGGAAGCAATTTGTTGGCGGCATTGAATTTGGGCAAGTTGTCACATGTGCCGTGCATGGCACATGTGTTGAATCTCATCGTACAACGCTTTGTGTCTAAGTACCCAGGCTTACAGGACGCCCTCAAGCAGGCCAGGAAGGTGTGTGGCCATTTCAGGCGTTCCTACACGGCCATGGCGCACTATTTAGAGATTCTGCGCCGAAACAACATGCCAGTGAGGCGCTTGATTTGCGACAGCCCGACACGTTGGAATTCAACACTCCTAATGTTCGACCGCCTGCTCCAACAAGAAAAAGCAGTCAACAAGTATTTGTATGACCGGGGTGCTAGGGCAGCCTCTGCGGAGCTGGGAATTTTTTTTGCCACGTTACTGGACGCTCATGCGCAATGCCTGTAGGCTCCTGCGTTCTTTTGAGGAGGTGACAAACCTAGTCAGTCGCACCGAAGGCACCATCAGCGACCTCATCCCATTTGTTTTCTTCCTGGAGCGTGCCCTGCGAAGAGTGCTGGATCAGGCTGTAGATGAGCGTGAAGAGGAAGAGTTGTGGTCACCATCACCACCAGAAACAGCCTCGTCATCATCGCTTGCCGGACCTGCGGCAACGCTGCAAGAGGAGTATGAGGAAGAGGAGTCAGAGGAGGAATGTGGCTTTGAGGAGGAGGAAGACCAACCACAGCAGGCATCCCAGGGTGCTCGTTGTTGTCAGCTATCTGGGACCCGTGGTGTTGTACGTGGCTGGGGGGAAGAACAGACCGTCAATGACATCAGTGAGGAGGAGGAACAGGAAATGAGTAGCTCGGCATCCAACCTTGTGCAAATGGGGTCTTTCATGCTGTCATGTCTGTTGAGGGACCCTCGTATAAAAAGGATGAAGGAGAACGACCTGTACTGGGTGGCCACGCTACTAGACCCCCGGTATAAGCAGAAAGTGGCGGAAATGTTACCAAATTACCGGAAGTCAGAAAGGATGCAGCAGTTCAAAACCAAACCTAAAAAATATGCTTTACACAGCTTATAAGGGGGATGTCACAGCACAACGGGAATCTAACAGGGGAAGAGGGGAAAGTAATCCTCCTCCTACCATGACCACGGCGGCAAGGACAGGACGCTTTATAGATGTGTTGTTGATGGAGGCCATGCAGAGCTTTTTCAGTCCTACACATCGCCACAGCCCTTCGGGATCCAGCCTTAGAGAACGACTCGACCGACAGGTAGCAGACTACCTCACCTTAACTGCAGATATCGACACTCTGGGGAGCGATGAACCCCTTGACTACTGGGTGTGCAGGCTTGACCTGTGGCCTGAACTATCCCAGTTTGCAATAGAACTTCTGGCCTGCCCCGCTTCAAGTGTCCTGTCAGAAAGGAACTTCAGTGCAGCAGGAGGCATTGTCACTGACAAAAGAAGTCGCCTTGGTCAAAAAAGTGTTGATTACCTCACCTTCATTAAGATGAATGAGGCATGGATCTCGAAGGGAATGACAGTGTTACGTTTGACTAACAAAAGGCCTGATGACATGCCTTGGCCTCAAAATGGTCCCCACGCTGCTGTATTTAATGTCTGCATACCGGATGACTTTCGTGAATTCTCCGCCACCAACTAGGGTTCAAGCCGCAATGTTTTAGTCACCTTTCTGCCTGGAAAACATCAATTTTTACGGCCGCTGCAACAATACCTAAGTTTTCAGGCATGTGTACATGCCAAATTTTTCTGGCCTCTAGTGCTGCACTGTTGCTGCAAAAACAAAACAAAGAAAAGGCACATACATGTGTCAATTCCCCTTCATGATCGGTACCTCGTTGTGGTGAAGGGGCTTGCTTATCACAATGAAGCGATCATGACCTCTGAGTGTCTTGGCAATGTTGCCACACCCCAGATAAGGCCGTTGCTTCATTATGATCAGACTAAAAGCGATCGGCTGGATAATTTTTCATAGAAAAAAAGGTTTTTAATACATAAAATAAAAAAAAATCATAATAAAGTCTCTTAATAGTTTATTAGAAATAATGCAGACAATAAAAAAAATCCTCATCAATTCCAATACAAAGCAAGTACAGAGCTCAGAACAAAATTATTTCAAGATGTCGTTAATTCGACAATGATTAATCAATTCGACAGACGTCCCCGGATAGGGGACGTAACAGGGATTAAACTGATAAGAATAGTACTACAGAAAATACCACTCATATCGGGTGTGACAGTAAATTGCATGGTGCAGACGCAGTGACCGTGGCATGGATTCAAACAAAGGGGAGGGAGCCAGCGTTTTTTTTAACCATCTCCCCGTTCGAAAAATCAATTTAATAAATGAACCCCAGATTGGGGATGTCACGTAACAGGGATTAAACTGATGAGAATAGTACTACAGAAAATACCACTCATATCGGGTGTGACAGTAAATTGCACGGCGCAGACACAGTGACCGTGGCGTGGATTCAAACAAAGGGGAGGGAGCCAGCGTTTTTTTTAACCATCTCCCCATTCGAAAAGTCAATTCAATTCACCTTTCGGGGACCCTTGATGTTGTACGTGGCTGGGTGGAGGAAGAACCCTTCAATGACCTCAACGGGACATGGCTAGCTTGTTATCCAACCTTGTGCAAATGGGAAGTTTGCTGTTGGGCAAATGGGCTGTTTGCGGTTGTTTGCGGTGCATTAAAAGGGGAGTTTGGTCTGTCAATGTCTGTGAAGCGGGCGTAACCCTTACACTACCTGATCGATACAACATCATACCTGATTGTATGCACACACTGGATGTTTTAAACCACGTTGTTCAAAAAAATTTAGGATTGTTAGGTGATTTATGCCCTTTATGGATTAAAATCCAACTCTGCATTAACTATGTAATTTTCCATGAGAGTTTTGCCATGGATCCCCCTCCAGTCCAGGTGTTAGTGGGTTTTAAAATTTGCCTGCCTATTGAAGTCAATGGTGGTTCGCCCGTTCGCGAACATTTGCAGAAATTTGCGTTCTCCGTTCGCGAACGGAAAATTTTATGTTCGCGACATCTCTACATGTAGTAAGAGGACCCCTTTGTGCTGCAGGAGATTAACCCTTTAGGGGGAGGGCTCTAGTTACTGACACTTTTGGGGGGCTATTGTTACTGGCTAGTGAGGGCAGGCGGGATTAGCCTCAGGGTGAGGGCAGTGGCGGCCATCTTAACTGAATAGTGAAATTGCAGTTTTATGCAGATTGGTTGCTAAGGGCTGAATCTTATTAAATATGGGGTAAGTCAGTCTAATAGTAACTGATTATGGAATATCATGTTGTTAGTAACTACATATATGAAAATTGAAATTGGGGTCTAAATGTGACAGTTACCCTTTAAATGAATAAACCACTGTTATACCTAGTGCATTTTCTGAGCGGTATTATATGACTCCAATAGCACCAAGATAGAAGTCATGCACTGTCAGTTCCAGCCCTGCACTAGGTATAACACCATGGGTGACATTTACTAATCAGTATGCACCAGAATTCTGGTGCATATGCTTTGCCATATATGTTAAGGCCTCTTTCACACGGGTGAGATTTCCTCGCGGGTGCAATGCGTCCGGACCCATTCATTTCTATGGGGCTGTGCACATGAGAGGTGATTTTCACGCATCACTTGTGAGTTGCGTGAAAATCGCAGCATGCTCTATATTGTGCGTTTTCACGCAACGCAGGCCCCGTAGAAGTGAATGGGGCTGCGTGAAAATCGCAAGCATCCGCAAGCAAGTGCGGATGCGGTGCGATTTTCACACATGGTTGCTAGGTGACAATCGGGATGGGTACCCGATCATTATTATCTTCCCTTATAACATGGTTATAAGGGAAAATAATAGCATTCTCAATACAGAATGCGTGCTAAAATGTGGATTGAGGGATTCAAAAAATAAAATTAAAATTAACTTACCTCATCCTCTTTCTGATCTCTTCTTACTTCTTTAATCATGAGCTGCCGCTAAAGGACCTGTGGTGACGTCACATCACATGGTCCATTACCGTGGTGATGGACAATGTGATTGGACGATGTGATGAGCTTAGTGACGTCACCACAGATCCCGAAGAAATAGCAGAGACCGGCAGCTATGGAGGAGGTGAGTTTATTTTATTTTTTAACCCTCAATTGACCTTCTACTAAGCATTCTGTATTAAAGAATGCTATTATTTTCCCTTATAACCATGTTATAAAGGAAAATAATAAAATCTACACTAAAACTAACCCAAACCCGAACTTCATTGAAGAAGTTTGTGTCTGGGTACCGCATTCAGTTTTTTCTCATGCGCGTGCAAAACGCATTGCACTCGCGCGGAAAAAACTGAACCTCGCAACCCAATCGCAGTCAAAACTGACTAAAATTGTGTGCTCACTCACACGATTTCCCTGCCACGCACCCACATCCTATCAGGCCCCAATCTGTAACGCCAATGTGAAAGAGGCCTAAGGCCTCTTTCACACGGGCGTCATTTTTTTGGCCCGGCTAAGAGCCGGGTGCGTTGCGGGAAAATGCGCGATTTTTTCTGCGCAAGTGCAAAACATTGTCATGCGTTGCACTCGCGTGAGAAAAATCGCGCATGTTTGGTACCCAAACCCGAACTTCTTCATAGAAGTTCGGGCTTGGGATTGATGTTCTGAAAATTGTATTATTTTCCCTTATAACATGGTTATAAGGGAAAATAATAGCATTCTGAATACAGAATGCATAGTAAACCAGCGCTAGAGGGGTTAAAATAAAATAAAAAATAATTTAACTCACCTTAGTCCACTTGTTCGCGAAGCCGGCATCTCCTTGTGTCTCCGCTGCTGATGAACAGGACCTGGGATGAGCTGCTCCATTAAATACCGGTTAAGGACCTTCGATGACGTCACTCCGGTCATCACATGGTACGTCACATGATCTTTTACCATGGTGATTCACCATGGTAAAAGATCATGTGATGACCGGAGTGACGTCATCGAAGGTCCTTAAGCTCTATTTAATGGAGCAGCTCATCCCAGGTCCTGTTCATCAGCAGCGGAGACACAAGGAGATGCCGGCTTCGCGAACAAGTGGACTAAGGTGAGTTAAATTATTTTTTATTTTATTTTAACCCCTCTAGCGCTGGTTTACTATGCATTCTGTATTCAGAATGCTATTATTTTCCCTTATAACCATGTTATAAGGGAAAATAATAATGATCGGGTCTCCATCCCGATGGTCTCCTAGCAACCGTGCGTGCAAATCGCATGGCATCCGTACTTGCTTGCGGATGCCATCCGATTTTCACACACCCCATTCACTTCTATGGGGCCTGCGTCACGTCAAAATCGGACATTATAGAGCATGCTGCGATTTGCACTGAACGTACAAGTGATGCGTTAAAAACATCGCTCATGTGCACAGCCCCATAGAAATGAATGGGTCAGGATTTAGTGCGGGTGCCATACGTTCGCCGCACGGATCGCACCCGCACGGAAAAGTCGCCCGTGTGAAAGGGGCCTAAGTGTTTTAGACAATTTTGTTGAATTGCATGACAAGGCAGTGTGGTTTAGTGTATACTGGAAAGGGATGTGGCTCGAGTTACAACAATCTACACCAACAAAAGGCAAAGTTTTGGTGCAAAGTTCTGGCATAAAATAAACAAACATAGACAGTCTAAGGCTACTTTCACACTAGCGTTCGGGGCTCTGCTTGTGAGTTCCGTTTGAAGGCTCTCACAAGCGCCCCCGAACGGATCCGCACTGCCCTAATGCATTCTGAGTGGATCCGCTCAGAATGCCTCAGTCTGGCACCGTTTGTCCTCCGCTCCGCTCAGCAGGCGGACCGGGTGTCCGCCTGGCCATGCGGAGGCAAACGGATCCGTCCAGACTTACAATGTAAGTCAATGGGGACGGATCCGTTTGAAGTTGACACAATATGGCTCAATATTCAAACGGATCTGTCCCCCATTGACTTTCAATGTAAGTCAAAACGGATCCGTTTGCATTATCATGAACAATGTTCATGGTAATGCAAACGGATCCATTCTGAACGGATCTAAGCGTTTGCATTATAGGTGCGGATCCGTCTGTGCAGATACCAGACGGATCCGCACCTAAACGCAGGTGTGAAAGTAGCCTAAAGGTGCGTCACACTTATCATTTATCATCCAGCACTGTGCTAAATCTGACACAGTTTTAGTTTACACTGTCTAAATAGCACTACACCTCTTTAAAAATCCAAATTTACAGAAGTATAATGAATAAGCTTATGTTCTTATATGTAGGCCACTTTCACATACACAGTACTTAGTTTAGTATTTTGCTTCAGAGTGGAACCTACAGAAAGAATAAAAATAATGGAAGGATTTGTACCTCTTCCATGTTCCAGACTCTTTCCTGAATTTGACATACTAAGGCCTCATGCACACGAATTTGACATACTAAGGCCTCATGCACACGAATTTGACATACTAAGGCCTTATGCACACGACCGTGCCGTTTTTTGCGGTCCGAAAAACCGCAGATCCGCAAAAAAGGAAGCCGTAGAAATGCCTATTCTTGTCCGCAAAATGGACAAGAATAGGGCATGTTATTTTTTTTTTGCGGGGCCACGGAACGGAGCAACAGATGCGGAGTGCTGTCTCCATCTTTTGCGGCCCCATTGAAGTGAATGAATCCGTAGCCGAGCCGCAAAAACTGAGGCTCGGATGCGGACCTGAACAAAGGTCATGTGCATGAGGCCTAATACTGATGCAAAACACTGTGAAAATGGTTGAAAGTGCAAGCTCCTTCCATAAGCATCAGTCTACTAATACCCCCAGCTTTAATGTAATTAAGATAAAATGTAACTTTTTAGTTTTTTCATCAATATACCTTTATGAGGCCTTACTTTTTTGCAGGACAAGCTATAGTTTTTAATGCACCATTTTGGGTACATATAATCATTGATTAGCACACAGTAACAGATCCGTCTTGAACACCATTGAAAGTCAATGGGGACGGATCCGTTTTCTATGACACAATCTGACACAATTGAAAACAATTGACTTTTAATGGTGTTCAAGACGGATCCGTCTTCTCTATGTTAAAGATAATACAAACGGATCCGTTCTGAACGGATGCAGACGTTTGTATTATCTGAACGGATCAGTCTGTGCAGATCCATGACGGATCCGCGCCAAAAGCGAGTGTGAAAGTAGCCTAAGGCCTATTGCACACGGCCGTATGGCTTTTTCAGTATTTTGCTGTCCGCAAAAAATATGGATGGTGTCCGTGTGCATTCCGTTTTTTGCGGAATGGAACAGCTGGCCCCTGATAGAACAGTACTATCCTTGTCCGTTATTCAGACAATAATAGGACATGTTCTATATTGGAACGGAAAAAAGGAAATACGGAAATGGAATGCATATGGAGTACATTCAGTTTTTTTGCGGACCCATTGAAATGAATGGTTCCGTGTACGTATCATATACGGAATGCAAAAAACGGAACGCAAACTGAAAAAAAAAAACTGTACATTGCAGGTAACAAAAGTATTATAGAAAGTTCATAAGTAGAGATGATTGAAGTTGTGGAAAATTTGATTTGGCTGCTTCTCCAAATTTCACAAAGAAATTCACTTCATGACAAAGACAAAGTGTATTTCTTTGTAGGGGAACGGCAATGGCACGGCCGGCTGTCATTGAACCCATCAGATGCCGCGTTCATCACTGATCGCGGCATCTGAGATTAACATTGAGGACTTTCAGGGGTTAATTCATAAAAAAATAAAAAATTACTCACCTTATCCATTTGATTGTGCAGAGGCCACTGCAGCCATCTTGACTAAAGACATTGCAAATAGTCTCACACACAGTGACGTATGACATCACTACGATGGCTGTGACGGCTGGAAGGATGCAAATGGATGAGATGAGTATGTTGTTTTTTTTTGTTGTTGTTCTTACCACCATTTCATGGAAAATTGACTCATTATCATAAAGTGCTAGGAAACTCAGCTTTATGGTGAATCAAATTTTCCCTGAAATTAGGATCAAAGTCCACTTCAGATACTTTGATTCAACATTATTGATGAGGATTACATGCCCTGATGCATGATAGTAAATGTAGCGGAAGAGAAGGTCATACATCGGGTCAGGACCTGAGAGGAAGAGCCTTTAGTACAGGCACCCTCAAACTGCGGCCCTCCAGCTGTTGCAAAACTACAACTCCCAGCATGCCCGAACAGCCTACAGGTATCCGCCTACAGCAGGGCATTGTGGGAGTTGTAGTTTTTCAACAGCTGGAGGGCCGCAGTTTGAGGATGCAGCCTCTAGTAGTACAGCGGCACAATGAAGGTTTAAGTACTGATTAGACTTCTACAGGACAGAAGAAATGGCTGTTTTCCTAAAAAGCCCAGGGAACCCCTTTCGGTAATATATGAGAGAGGTATTACTTGTGGTTAGATGACCGTTTTAACTGTATCAGATTAACTCCAACTGCGCAATAGATAAATACACAATTAAAAACAACGGCTTATGTGAACAATCTACGACAATAGGCTCTGTAAGAGCACTGCAGAGTCTGTGAGGAGTATGTTGGTTCTTCCAATTCAGATAAAAGATAAAAATCAAACTCGAGATGCATGACCTGATTGGCGACAGCAGGGAAAGAATACAAGCTCACTGCAAATTAGGAAGTATAAATAGATAGACTGTGAAAAGATAAACTGTGATCAGGAACATTTCAGACTGCTCTTTTGGAGAAGAACAGCTCGAGTTTGGTTTTTATTAGATAACACATTTAAAGACATGTAATGCATAAAATTCTATTGAAAACAATACAAAATGTCACAGGGACACTACTATTACATGTTTAATATTACACATATTAAAAGCCTAAGGGCTCATGCACACGACCGTATGGCTGTTTCAGTGTTTTGCGGTCCGTTTTTTACTGAACCGTTCCGTTTTTTGTTTCCGTTGTGTTTCTGTTTCCGTTCCGTTTTTCCGTATGCCATATACAGTATACAGTAATTACATAGGAAAAATTGGGCTGGGCATAACATTTTCAATAGATGGTTCCGCAAAAACAGAACATAGACGGAAGACATATACGGAAGGCATTTCCGTATGTGTTCCGTTTTTTTTTTTTGCGGACCCATTGACTTGAATGGAGCCAAGCACCGTGATTTACGGACAAGAATAGGACATGCTCTATAGTTTCACGGTACGGAAATACTGAAACATAATGCATATGGAGACACTTTTTTTTTCTGAACCATTGAAATAAATGGTTCAGTATATGTACCGCATACTGAACTAAAAAAAACGCCAATATGCTGAACGCAAAATACTGTCGTGTGCATGAGCCCTAAGTGTTAATATTTTATGTAATTATATTTTTTACTAAGCAACTGGTGGATGCTTTTATGGGCGAAGTTCCGGCGGAGCCACAGCAGCGCACAGCGAGAGGCTGCCGGAATAAATGTCGGACATGTCGTAGTTTTATTCTGGCAGCCTCTCGCCATGCGCTGCCATGCCTTCACGGAACTCTGCCCCCACCCCCATTATAGTCAATAGGGAGGGAGCGGCAGTCCGGGGGCACACGTTCACTAGTGGCAGGACGGATCCGACAGGCTGTTCACCCGACGGAACAGCCTGCCGGAGGTCCGTGCCGCTAGTGTGAAAGTACCCTTAAAGTCACGCCATGTATTCTACTTCCTACCTTGGCATTTTAACTCTCTCCTCTGTTCGGACTTTTAGCACAGGGAACAGTCTTGCTCGACTTTCTCAATCAGACCATGCACTGTGGCCAGAAATGGAAGGGGATGAGTGACTCCGTTAGAGCATCACACATTGATAAGTGCACTGCTCTTCTGTGGGCACTTTTATATGGCGCTATCAAGAGAACAACAGAGCTGTCATACAGTCATCCCAATTCTGCCAATCAATTAATTTGCTAAGAGATAATATCTTTCCTTTGCTGCACCAGTACTCAAACAACTTGTTATGGTGGATTTAAATACACCAATTACCGTCCAGATTATCGGGAACAACCGTTCCTGCAAACGCTCATTCCCGATAATCTGGCCATCTAAATGTGCTACTGATTACCCAATGAACAAGCAAAGCGCCAGTTAATCGGGTGATCCTGTTGTTCGTGCAGGCACCACAAATCATCGTTTCTGGGCAGCAGATCATGCTGTCTAAACAGCGATCTGCTGCCCAGAAACAATGATTCTGTATTGGACCGAGGAATCACAATAGCGTTCCCTCGTTCTCATACTATGAAGGAGATCGCTGCATGTAAATACATAGGTCTCCTTCACTGAGCGAGCAGCCGACTGTCAGAGGAATGCTTCCTTTCTTACAATCTGCCGCTCCATCGTCCCGTTGCAACCCAACTTTATCTATCTATATATAAGCTCTTTCTGTGTTGACTGCTACAGAAGGACAATATTTTGTATTACATTTTCAATGGTATAGTACTGCCGAAATGAAAAATAAAAAGCCATATTCTTTAAACAATAGTTTTTTTTTATGAATGTTGAGTTTATAAAAAATATTTTTTTCTAATAGAAGTGTCTTTTTAAAAAGCAGATTAGTGTTATGAATTATTCTTGTTTCTTCTAAGTTGGTCTATGGTTTATATGTATAATTAACTGAATAACACATTTCTTATTTTTCATTTTGTAAAGGTGGATCAGTGAAATACCTACTGAACTCCCTAAGGTGATCATCAATGAAGAATAATTCTTAGGCAAAAGATTAGTATGTAAAGGACCACTGAAAAAATATTGTTTCATTAAAAATCATTACATTTTGTTTCTCTGCTTAGTACTTGAATAGTTTGAACATGTTATTAATATTCTGCTGGGCACAGCGGCAAGTGAGCATATGGAATGATTGCAATCAAAGAAAACCAACGGGTTTAAGAACATTAAAATAATACTAGGAATGTTAAAATGTGTTAATCATGTAACTAATATAATGACTCGGTGTCGTGTCATACATGAAATTTTGAACGTACTGTAAAATATATTTAAGTAAAAGCTGTATGGATTACCTCAATTAGTATTTTAATTGCACATTGGGTTGTCTTGGTCAAAGTGCCTAAAGGGAACCTATACTCAGATTCATGCTGTTCTAACCATGGGTAGCATGAGTGACTACCTCTTTATAAAGAACACTGGAAAATGTCGCGCTCATCCACAGGGAACCAGGAGCCCGGACCTCGCCCTGAACCTTGGCGAAGTCCGGTTGATTTTCTGCTCTGCCTTCATAACACCAGGCTGGACTGATAGGTCCCTTTACAAAAAGAGAGAGACCTATCAATCAAGCCAAGCCAGATGGGGAGAAGCCAGAGGGGAACCATCCAAAAGGCGCTTCTCCTTGTGCTCAGCAATTTTGAAATTATGAGGGTCATTTATTAAACAGAAATACACCTAAATTAGGTGCAACTTCTCCGGTCTCATGCCAAGCCTAAAAAAGTGGACATGGAGTGGGTGGGGAAGGGGATGTGCCGGCAGGCCCATCCTCATTTGCCATTTTCTATGCCAGTTTTAGAGGTAGAAAATGGTCTAAGTGTAAGACAGCAAGGAAGTTGTCTTGCATTTAGAAGTGACGGTGGACCCGCCGAAGTTATGTAGAGGCTGGCGTATCCATGACATCTAAAACCTAATAAATGTGGCCCTATGTTTCCTCTGAAATGTTGCATTTCAGAATAGAATACAGTTCTTTGTAAAAAAAAAAAAAAAAAAAAGAAGAAGCTTATCGGTAATTAAAGCTGCTCATGGTGGAGGCAGCATAAAACTGATGGCAGATTCCCATTAGCTCCAAGTTTCATTCCAACAGCATCAGTCATAGCCAGGGATACCCAGCCAGCTTACTATGCTGGTAGTTGTCAGGTCTGAATGGTCACAGCTTCAGGACTTACAGTAAACTGGCAAAGCATCATGCTTTTGGTTATTCAGAAAACCTGGCTGACATAACGCCAATGTAAATGAGCCTTCGTGTTTATGTTAGGCACTTGCATGGAACTTCATGTCAGTGTATAAGAGCAGCAAAAAACTGTTGGACAAGTGAATTCTGGTTATTACAAGGTGGGCCACTATGGCCATTAGCTTGACTCACATTGTTAAAGGGGTTGTCCAGGTTCAGAGCTGAAGCCGGACATACCCTTATTTTCACCCAGGCATCCCCCCTGAGGCTAGCATCGGAGCATCTCATGCTCTGATGTGCTCCCTTGCCCTACGCTAGATCGCGCAGGGCAAGGGCTCTTTTGTTTATCATAACACACTGCCGGGAGGAAGCTTCCGCCCGGCAGTGTGTTCGGTGACGTCACCGGCTCTGATGGGCAGGCTTTAGCTCTGCCCTAGCCATCTACTGGCTAGAGCAGCGCTAAATCTCACCCATCAGTGCTGGTGACATCACCGGGCTTCCTGGCAGCCCCATGGAGAGCCCCGGTACATCACCAAATCTCCAAAAAATGCCTTTACCCTGCGCGATTTAGCGCAGGGCAAAGGAGGGTATCGGAGCACGAGCTGGGGGGGGGGGGGATAGAGGTATGTCCGAGTTGAGCTCTGAACCAGGACAACCCCTTTAAAAAGGTTTTTCAGGCTTCTGATATTGATGACCTATTATCAACTGTTCTCTGAAGCCTTTGGCAAAAGAAGCACAGTTCTGTTCAAAGTGCAGTGGCAGCTCATCTACCAACAAAATGAATGAGAGCTGAGCAGTAGTAACCCAGCATGGCCACTACTGAACAATGAGTTTCCTAATATATTCAAAGTGCTACTTCCAGTGCCGGAGGCTGCAGGGAAAAGCTGATCGTAGGGGGAACGGGATGTCAGACCCTCACTAACCAATTGGATATTAATGACCTATCCTTAATAGGTCATCAATATCAGGAGCCTGGAAAACCCTTCACTTGATATTGTAACTATTGTGATGTAACTTGTGCTACTGCTACTGTGAGGCTGACATTATTCTGATGCTAGAATTATGGCCACTATTATGACTAGTAGGAGTAATTGCACTGCTAGTAGAGTGGCAATGAAAATGGAGACCAACATTGCTGTCATGGACAATAATTCATATCTGGTGCTAGTGTTCTGTCACTGTATAGTCGATATTACACTTTTGGTTTACACTTTTGTATATTTACTCCCTTAAAGGGCTTATGCCGTTATTGATGTAAGAATTAAAATCAAACACCATATAGTACATGCCAATCTCTTTCTAACAGAGCTAAAACCAGCCCCTGTACCTTACATGGATCCAGAGATCTCCCCATTCATTTCTCCAATTGCTCATATATCTCGGGGGTTATGTAGCTCTTGCCCTGTAACTGCCACAGTTTAAACTGAGTGCGTGCGTCCACCTCAGTGAGGAGGACAGAGAAATAAGGAAAAGTACAAACAGCAGGTGGCGCTATACAGTTACATTCCATAGAATATCTTAGTGACTATACAACATTTTTTATTACATGCAATTCCAAAAGTGTTCAGATCCAGGTGCTGGCTTGAAAAATGTAGAATATTTTTCATGGTAAAACCATTTTTCATAGGAAGTACAAAATCAGCCTCGTAGTACTCAGTCGTAGTATTAATCTCAGAGTAGTTCCCACAGTATTAGAGTGCCTTCATACATGAAATCAGTTTCATTAACCAAAGTTGAGCTTGCAAAACAAACCTATTTAAATGATTGGATTCGGTTTTCAGTTTCTGCATCAAAATCTGACATGTGTGAAGGCACACAGATTGTGGTACCCATCACACCAGCCTTAATAAGCACAGCAACACCAGTTTAACATTTCTAGTCTTTTTCCTATGTTACTGACACTGCAATATATGTATTTTTTGTACTTTAATTTGTGTTTTTGATTAAAGATGCACATATGAAAATAGGCCGTGTTCTTTTGTTGTGTGTATACTGTAACTGTAATATATGGTGACATCTGAAAGATACAACAGCTCAGCCTCCAACATACAGTAGATTCAAAATTTTGCAGTTTGCTTGATCAGTTGTATGATCCATAGGCAGTCACCGAGCTGTGGCAGCAGGAATGTCTGTACACCCATGGCGGTGTGTTTTATTAACGTGGCACACTTGAAAGAAGAGCCTGGCTTTCAGAAATGAAAAGTCATTAGGCAAGTCATTTCCTCTGTTTAGGATTATTAAGTTATAGTGTGCTACATTTCTATGTTGCACTTCATCATTCTCTAGTAAAGACGTTGTGGACCTTTTTGACATTATGCTTTCATTATAAAAGACACATTGCATTAGGAATGTGAGAAAGCACATGGAAAAGTACTAGTCTTGTGGTGAAGTTTGCATAAAATGTATTTTTTATGAGATGCTGATGAACCACTTGAATTGTAAATTACGTATTCTAAATCTAAGGTACTTCATTATCTGCACATCATCCAATCAAGAAAGGCATTAAAGCATCATTTTAGCTCTTCAGAATTAGTTGGCTTGGGAAGATAAGTTGGTATTGTTTTGTAACTCTGTATTTGCATGACCAACAAACTGCACTTTATGCTAACTTTCAGGCTTCTCTGATTTCACCCAATAGAGTTTTTAAATCGAATAATATTTATTTTAAAACCACATGATATGGTGCTAGCACTGTTTGAAACTGACATTTAGTTCCCGTTGTGTTCGTATCCAAGAAAATGGATACAAGATTCTCACAAGATGGTACCGTACTCCCGATAAGACAGCTCTTTATTCCCCCACCGCTACAAACATTTGTTGGAGGTGCCTACAGGAAAAGGGAGACTTCATCCATGTCTGGTGGTCATGCCCCTCCATATCCAAATGGTGGTCCGAAATATTTTCTGTAGCAAACAACATATGCAACACCTCTATTCAACCCTCTCCCCAACTGGCCTTACTATCAATATATTTGGGAACGAACCCTCCACGACTTCCTTTTGTTTTCTCCCAATTGCTACTGGCCGCTCGCCTCGTACTTCCCTGTTACTGGCTGCAAACCCAGATTCCTTCTATAGAAAAGTTGGTTCTTAAAGTAGATCAACTACATAGGTTTGAGGAAATGTCATCATGGGAAGCACGTACACATACTATATTTCTCAAAAAATGGCTCCCATGGTCGATCTATAGATCCCCCAATAGGGTCATCCCCTCAAGTCCAACACCTCCGACTTTTGGACAAGTCTCTTCTGGCCATTAACCACACTCGTACTGACTCTCCTACAGAAACTACTACACCATCTTTTTGCCACCCCCTCCAACTCAAATTTTGACCTCTTATTTATACCCCTCCACACCACCTGTCCACTTCACAGTGATTAGTAACTTTTAGTCTAACGTGGGACATATACCTACCACCCCCTTTCTCTTAATTTGTCTTTAACCCAGAGGCCGTTACTCTTACTCACGAAATCCCGGTCTATCTGGCTATCATCACTATCCATGCCTAAAAATGCCATGTACTTGTATGTACTTGAATTCTTTGTATGTACTTACTTGGCCTGCGTGCCTGTACCTGTAACCCTGTTACCCCTTGTTCTTTATTGAAAACTAATAAAAAGTTTAAATAATAAAAGAAACTGACATTTAGAAGAGATTGTTGCAAACAGCAGTGAAACCTGAAGGACATGCACTGTGCATGCGCCGACTGCATAATCGAAGGTGCATGTAGGCATTTATTCAATGAATAATACTCAAAGGGGTTATCCAATAATGGATAATGACGACCTATCCCCAGGATAGGTGATCATTTTCAGCTTGGCAGGGGTCTGAGTGCTCACCGGACCTCTGGTGAGTGCAGCCGGCTATCAGCAGCAAGCTAAGTACCGTGCTGTACATTCACTTCAATGGGACCGAGCTGCAACTAGGCCATGTGACCGTAAATAATGGTGAAAACTGGCTTTTATTACTCCATGCTTGTGATTTTACGACATTTTGTAAGTACAATAAAGTGCTGGGTGAAAGAAAATGTTTGGCTATGTTGTGTTCCTTTTTCTGGTTGATGCAGGGAATAGGAGCTTGGACTATTGTGGATGCTGCATCTGTTGAACCAGTCATTGACTACGTCCCAAAAAAATCTCCACATGGTTTTAAGTGGTTGGAACAGTTTCTGTTGAATGAGAGCAGCACAGTTCAGACTTATTTGTGGATTTTGTGTGACCAGGACACAGGTATACCACTGAGGAAGGGGTCATAGATACCCCAAAACGCGTCTGGTGAGAGAGGACCCCATACTTGTGATTATTCAAGAAGCTACACGAATACCCTGTGCCTAAATCCCCATTGCAGGACCGTCCGCCGCGTGATTGAAAGTGGAAAATTACAGCGTTTGACCCGATACAATAAGGAAGGGCCGCACTTGTCAAACAACACTACCAACGTGGGAGACTAGACGGACATTACCTGTAAGATATCGTTCCATATCAACCTTCGTCCAGAGTTACATCGGGGTGGAAGCGAGGCACAAGCTGGTAGGATCATTCCAAGTTATGCCGGCATATACCTATAACAGTTGAGGAGTTCAGCGGGACGCCCCTGTTACACCAATAGAGCGGGACACCACTTCAAGTGACTTTACCGTTGTGGAACAAAAGATCTGCAAAACTGCAATAAGATATTATTCCAATATTCTAAGTAATTCTCAGTAATAAGTGAAGTGCGATCACCCTACAAATTGTACATTATATTAGGATCACATCTCGATACAGTTATAGCATTGCTACAGCTATACCAGCAGACATATTGATGTATGGACTGGATTTTGTTTGAAGCTTCATTTGGGGTCAAGTACAACTTTAATACTGGTGTTACATGCTGCTACCGTAATATTGGTGTCCATATGCTGCTGTTTGACTGACTGCTGCTATCTATTCTGAACATAGCCACCATATTTTAGGTTGCATATTTATTGCACTTGTTGTCTATTTTATTAATTTTTTATTCATCCACTTATTTATTAGCAATTATTATATCATTTTATATATTCAATTACAAGATGGTTGCAGCATCCTGAGAGTGCCCAGTTTTTTTTCTAGATTTTACCCATACAATTTAAGTGGACAGGGTGAGTCCTCTTACTGCGAGCACCTCTATTGGCCAGAGTTGGTCCTGTGCGCCACATACGTCCTTATTTACAGTACTGTATGTGCTGGTGGAAGTCCTGCCTCAGCCTCAGGACAGCCTCAGTGCACACAGGCACTGACTGCTCTGAGGACAGAGAGCTGCTGCCTGCACTATATGCCTGGATAGTAGTGAGGTGGTGCAGACAGGAGGTGAGCGAAGCTGGCCCCCCTTCAAACAGCACAAACAAAAACTCCAGTGTGTTTCTTTAGTGCTACGTTTGTGCTGTTTTGTGCCGCAAAAATTAACATTTGTGCTGCTTTTATTTTAAAGATAATAACAACTGTTTGCTTCAACATGATGACATCACCAGCCCCCCTACAACAGCAAAAAGACATGAAACTTGCTGGATGGTTAGTGCTACGTTTGTGCTGGTTTGTGCCATTTAAATCTCCATTCTACCTCCTTTCGTTTTCGAGTTATCAACCATTTATTGAAAGGTCACCAAAGGTCACTCAGCCCCCCATCACAGCCAAAAGACACAAAACCGGGCAAGTTGGTTAGTGCTACGTTTGTGCTGCTTTGTGCCATTTAAATCTCCATTCTACCTCATTTCGTTTTCGAGTTATTAACCATTTATTGAAAGGTTACCAAAGGTCACCTAGCCCCCCATCACAGCCAAAAGACACGAAACTGGGCTGGTTGGTTAGTGCTACGTTTGTGCTGGTTTGTACTGTAGAAATTAACATTTGTGCTAGTTTTATTTGTAAGATAATAGCAAAACCTAACTTTACATAGGTAGTAAGACAAGTTAAAGCGGACTGACATCACTTGAAGTAAGAATGATTATAGCTACAGCCAAAAAAAATATCAAGAAGTAGAATAATAAAATGTGTCTCAAACATTTTTATTCTACAAATCATTTTATAAACTAAAGATCATAAAGTTTTAATAAAAATCAATGACAAATAAAGAACAAATAAACCCAAACATAGAGATATCCATATTAAGTCCAGATTTTTTCGCAGTCTTCATTAAAGGGACTCTGTCACCAGTTTCCAACCCCCACTTTGTTCTGTCCATGGAGCCCTTGTGATTACTAAGGTGTTGTTATAAGCTAAATCTGCTGGCTCGTTTTGATAAAAAAACGTTTTATCTAACCTGTCAGTCATATAGATAAGGTGCCCAGGGCGTTTCTTATGGTCTGAAGATGCCGCCCGCCGCCGCCGCCGTTGGTGCCCAGCTCCTCCTCTGCTCTGGTCAGCGCCGCCTGAATATCAAGAAATACGCCTCCGGCTCTCCCTCAGTCCCCCCTCCTTTTCTAAGATCCCGCGCGTGCGCACAGGCCTGTGCCTGATGCGCCCATGCGGACTTTTCGATTCAGCCTCATTGAGCCAAGTGCGCTGACCAGAGCAGAGGAGGAGCTGGGCACCAACGGCGGCGGCGGCGGGCGGCATCTTCAGACCATGAGAAACGCCCTGGGCACCTTATCTATATGACTGACAGGTTAGATAAAACGTTTTTTTATCAAAACGAGCCAGCAGATTTAGCTTATAACAACACCTTAGTAATCACAAGGGCTCCATGGACAGAACAATATTTTTAAAAGTGGGGGTTAGAAACTGGTGACAGAGTCCCTTTAAACGGTAACTGCACTTGTCCATGGGAAGTGCATAAAAAAGTAGATTATCTCAAGCTAAAACCTTTGCTACCTATGCTTAACAAATAGTAACTTGGAACTACAGACTAATAATACAAAATCATCAGCACTCCATACAGTGTACAGACCTTGAGTAAGAGGTTGGTGCTTGAAGTGACACATGGATGGCACTGTGTCTGTCAACAGCCAACATTTGGGGGCCATACAGGGTCCCTTCTTCTGGGCGACATAGTAACCGTCACTATGTTGGCCAAAAGAAGGGACCCTGCATGGCCCCGAAATGTTGGCTGTTTGATGTATGTGTCAATTTAATAAAAAGTGATTTACTTCTGGCACATATTGTCCCGTGCTGGTGTCTTCTATTGTGGACTACAAACAGCTACCTCTTGTGTACAGAACAGTATGGGGGCAGGATCTTGGTATGTGAATTTACCACTGCCATACCATTTGTCAAATCATCATATTTTTCCCATGCGTAATCAGACCTTTACAGTAGGCTATGTATGGCCTAGAGAGCTTCTGGTAGCTGGTTGGCAAAATGCAACAACAGCTTTTAAAGTGAACCTGTTCTCATTTAATTCAAGGTAGGCTGGAAATTCAGAGTTCTGCTTCAAGAAATCTTTCTTGTGAACCTCTGTTTCGTGTTTCACAAGCTGCCCAGAGTCCTATGTCAGTGTCAATCCAAAGGTGTTGTCTAAAGTTGAGCGAACACGTGGATGTTCGGGTTCGAGAAGTTCGGCCGAACTTCCCGGAAATGTTCGGGTTCGGGATCCGAACCCGACCCGAACTTCGTCCCGAACCCCAACCCCATTGAAGTCAATGGGGACCCAAACTTTTCGGCACTAAAAAGGCTGTAAAACAGCCCAGGAAAGGGCTAGAGGGCTGCAAAAGGCAGCAACATGTAGGTAAATCCCCTGCAAACAAATGTGGATAGGAAAATGAATAAAAATAAAAATAAAATAAATAAAAATTAACCAATATCAATTGGAGAGAGGTCCCATAGCAGAGAATCAGGCTTCATGTCACCCACCACTGGAGCAGGCCACTGTCAGATATTTAGACCCCGGCACCCAGACAGAGGAGAGAGGTCCCATTGCAGAGAATCAGGCTTTATGTCATAGCAGAGAATCAGGCTTCACGTCACCCACCATTGGAACATGCCATTGTCAGATATTTTTGCCCTGGCACCCAGACAGAGGAGAGAGATCCCATAGCAGAGAATCAGGCTTCATGTCATAGCAGAGAATCAGGCTTCATGTCACCCACCACTGGAACAGGCCATTGTCAGATATTTTGGCCCTGGCACCCAGACAGAGAAGAAAGGTCCCATTGCAGAGAATCAGGCTTCATGTCATAGCAGAGAATCAGGCTTCATGTTATAGCAGAGAATCAGGCTTCATGTCATAGCAGAGAATCAGGCTTCATGTCACCCAACACTGGAACAGGCCACTGTCAGATATTTTTAGGCTCCGGCACCCAGACAGAGGAGAGGTTCATTCAACTTTGGGTTGCCCCGCAATATAATGGTAAAATGAAAATAAAAAAAGGATTGAATGAGGAAGTGCCCTGGAGTACAATAATATATGGTTAAGGGGAGGTAGTTAATGTCTAATCTGCACAAGGGACGGACAGGTCCTGTGGGATCCATGCCTGGTTCATTTTTATGAACGTCGGCTTGTCCACATTGGCTGTAGACAGGCAGCTGCGTTTGTCTGTAATGACGCCCCCTGCCGTGCTGAATACACGTTCAGACAAAGCGCTGGCCGCCGGGCAGGCCAGCACCTCCAAGGCATAAAAGGCTAGCTCTGGCCACGTGGACAATTTGGAGACCCAGAAGTTGAATGGGGCCAAACCATCAGTCAGTACGTGGAGGGGTGTGCACACGTACTGTTCCACCATGTTAGTGAAATGTTGCCTCCTGCTAACACGTTGCGTATCAGGTGGTGGTGCAGTTAGCTGTGGCGTGTTGACAAAACTTTTCCACATCTCTGCCATGCTAACCCTGCCCTCAGAGGAGCTGGCCGTGACACAGCTGCGTTGGCGACCTCTTGCTCCTCCTCTGCCTTCGCCTTGGGCTTCTACTTGTTCCCCTGTGACATTTGGGAATGCTCTCAGTAGCGCGTCTACCAATGTGCGCTTGTACTCGCGCATCTTCCTATCACGCTCCAGTGCAGGAAGTAAGGTGGGCACATTGTCTTTGTACTGTGGATCCAGCAGGGTAGCAACCCAGTAGTCCGCACACGTTAAAATGTGGGCAACTCTTCTGTCGTTGCGCAGGCACTGCAGCATGTAGTCGCTCATGTGTGCCAGGCTGCCCAGAGGTAAGGACAAGCTGTCCTCTGTGGGAGGCGTATTGTCATCGTCCTGCGTTTCCCCCCAGCCACGCACCAGTGATGGGCCCGAGCTGCGTTGGATGCCACCCCGCTGTGAACATGCTTCATCCTCATCCTCCTCCACCTCATCCTCATCCTCCTCATCCTCCAGTAGTGGGCCCTGGCTGGCCACATTTGTACCTGGCCTCTGCTGTTGCAAAAAACCTCCCTCTGAGTCACTTCGAATAGACTGGCCTGAAAGTACTAAAAATTACCCCTCTTCCTCCTCCTTCTCCTCCTCCTCCTCCTCCTGGGCCACCTCCTCTTCCATCATCGCCCTAAGTGTTTTCTCAAGGAGACATAGAAGTGGTATTGTAACGCTGATAACGGCGTCATTGCCACTGGCCATGTTGGTGGAGTACTCGAAACAGCGCAACAGGGCACACAGGTCTCGCATGGAGGCCCAGTCATTGGTGGTGAATTGGTGCTGTTCCGCAGTGCGACTGACCCGTGTGTGCTGCAGCTGAAACTCCACTATGGCCTGCTGCTGCTCGCACAGTCTGTCCAGCATGTGCAAGGTGGAGTTCCACCTGGTGGGCACGTCGCATATGAGGCGGTGAGCGGGAAGGCCGAAGTTACGCTGTAGCGCAGACAGGCGAGCAGCGGCAGGATGTGAACGCCGGAAGCGCGAACAGATGGCCCGCACTTTATGCAGCAGCTCTGACATGTCGGGGTAGTTGTGAATGAACTTCTGCACCACCAAATTCAGCACATGCGCCAGGCAAGGGATGTGCGTCAAACCGGCTAGTCCCAGAGCTGCAACGAGATTTCGCCCATTATCGCACACCACCAGGCCGGGCTTGAGGCTCACCGGCAGCAACCACTCGTCGGTCTGTTGTTCTATACCCCGCCACAACTCTTGTGCGGTGTGGGGCCTGTCCCCCAAACATATGAGTTTCAGAATGGCCTGCTGACGTTTACCCCGGGCTGTGCTGAAGTTGGTGGTGAAGGTGTGTGGCTGACTGGATGAGCAGGTGGAAGAAGATGAGGAGGAAGCCGAGTAGGAGGAGGAGGCAACAGGAGGCAAAAAATATTGCCCTGCGATCCTTGGTGGCGGTAGGACGTGCGCCAAACAGCTCTCCGCCTGAGGCCCAGCCGCCACTACATTTACCCAGCGTGCAGTTAGGGAGATATAGCGTCCCTGGCCTTGCTTACTGGTCCACGTATCTGTGGTTAGGTGGACCTTGCCACAGATGGCGTTGTGCAGTGAACACTTGATTTTATCGGATACTTGGTTGTGCAGGGAAGGCACGGCTCTCTTGGAGAAGTAGTGGCGGCTGGGAACAACGTACTGTGGGACAGCAAGCTACATGAGCTGTTTGAAGCTGTCTGTGTCCACCAGCCTAAATTACAGCATTTCATAGGCCAGTAGTTTAGAAATGCTAGCATTCAGGGCCAGGGATCGAGGGTGGCTAGGTGGGAATTTACGCTTTCTCTCAAATGTTTGTGAGATGGAGAGCTGAACGCTGCCGTGTGACATGGTTGAGATGCTTGGTGACGGAGGTGGTGGTGGTGTTGGTGGTACATCCTCTGTTTGCTGGGCAGCAGGTGCCAACGTTCCTCCAGAGGCGGAGGAAGAGGCCGAGGCGGTGGCAGCAGCAGAATAGGCCGAGGCGGCAGCAGCAGAAGAGGTAGCAGGGGGTGCCTGAGTGAGTTCCTTGTTTTTAAGGTGTTTACTCCACTGCAGTTCATGCTTTGCATGCAGGTGCCTGGTCATGCAGGTTGTGCTAAGGTTCAGAACGTTAATGCCTCGCTTCAGGCTCTGATGGCACAGCGTGCAAACCACTCGGGTCTTGTCATCAGCACATTGTTTGAAGAAGTGCCATGCCAGGGAACTCCTTGAAGCTGCCTTTGGGGTGCTCGGTCCCAGATGGCGACGGTCAGTAGCAGGCGGAGTCTCTTGGCGGCGGGTGTTCTGCTTTTGCCCACTGCTCCCTCTTTTGCTACACTGTTGGCTCGGTCTCACCACTGCCTCTTCCTCCGAACTGTGAAAGTCAGTGGTACGACCTTCATTCCATGTGGGGTCTAGGACCTCATCGTCCCCTGCATCGTCTTCCACCCAGTCTTCCTCCCTGACCTCCTGTTCAGTCTGCACATTGCAGAAAGACGCAGCAGTTGGCACCTGTGTTTCGTCATCATCAGAGACGTGCAGAGGTGGTATTCCCATGTCCTCATCATCAGGAAACATAAGTGGCTGTGCGTCAGTGCATTCTATGTCTTCCACCGCTGGGGAAGGGCTTGGTGGATGCCCTTGGGAAACCCTGCCAGCAGAGTCTACAAACAGAATAAGAGACTGCTGCATAACTTGAGGCTCAGACAGTTTCCCTGGTATGCATGGGGGTGATGTGACAGACTGATGGGCTTGGTTTTCAGGTGCCATCTGTGCGCTTTCTGCAGAAGACTGGGTGGGAGATAATGTGAACGTGCTGGATCCACTGTCGGCCACCCAATTGACTAATGCCTGTACCTGCTCAGGCCTTACCATCCTTAGAACGACATTGGGCCCCACCAAATATCGCTGTAAATTCTAGCGGCTACTGGGACCTGAGGTAGTTGGTACACTAGGACGTGTGGCTGTGGCAGAACGGCCATGTCCTCTCCCAGCACCAGAGGGTCCACTAACACGACCACGACCATGTCCGCGTCCGCGTCCCTTACTAGATGTTTTCCTCATTGTTACCGTTCACCATAATAACAAAAATATTATTTGGCCCAATGTATTGAATTCAAATTCAGGCCTTTTTTTACAGACACCTAACACTATCTGGCTATCTATTTAGGTACCGCATTACACTAATACAGACACAGCAGTAACGACAGATTTAGCTGAATATAAATTGTAGGCCTAGTATTTAGGCGCTGGGTGACAGGTATACGTTTACGGACAGAATTAGACTTGGAAATGCACGGTAGCTTGTGCGTGAAGTTATTGAGAATGACCCTATCAGGACCTTGAATCTAATATACCCTTTTATGGATAGATTTAAAGTAGGCCTGATACAGCAGAAACCACTAATTTAGAGAATTGCTAAGTTGGGAATTGTATTTCAACCCAGAACAAAAACTGTGCTTTGACGGACACAAAATAACTTGACCAGCTACAGCAATAACCACAGATTTAGCTGAATATAAATTTGAGGCCTATTATTTAGGCGCTGGGTGAAAGGTATACGTTTACAGACAGAATTAGACTTGGAAATGCATGGTAGCTTGTGCGTGAAGTTATTGAGAATGACCCTATCAGCACTTTGAATCTAATATACCCTTTTATGGATAGATTTAAAGTAGGCCTGATACAGCAGAAACCACTAATTTAGAGAATTGCTAAGTTGGGAATTGTATTTCAACCCAGAACAAAAACTGTGCTTTGACGGACACAAAATAACTTGACCAGCTACAGCAATAACCACAGATTTAGCTGAATATAAATTTGAGGCCTATTATTTAGGCGTTGGGTGACAGGTATACGTTTACGGACAGAATTAGACTTGGAAATGCATGGTAGCGTGTGAAGTTATTCAGAATGACCCTATCAGCATCTTGAATCTAATATACTCTTTTATGGATAGATTTAAAGTAGGCCTGATACAGCAGAAACCACTAATTTAGAGAATTGCTATGTTGGGAATTGTATTTCAACCCAGAACAAAAACTGTGCTTTGACGGACACAAAATAACTTGACCAGCTACAGCAATAACCACAGATTTAGCTGAATATAAATTTTAGGCCTATTATTTAGGCGCTGGGTGACAGGTATACGTTTACGGACAGAATTAGACTTGAAAATGCACGGTAGCTTGTGTGTGAAGTTATTGAGAATGACCCTATCAGCACTTTGAATCTAATATACCCTTTTATGGATAGATTTAAAGTAGGCCTGATACAGCAGAAACCACTAATTTAGAGAATTGCTAAGTTGGGAATTGTATTTCAACCCAGAACAAAAACTGTGCTTTGACGGACACAGAATAACTTGACCAGCTACAGCAATAACCACAGATTTAGCTGAATATAAATTTGAGGCCTATTATTTAGGCGCTGGGTGACAGGTATACGTTTACGGACAGAATTAGACTTGGAAATGCACGGTAGCTTGTGTGTGAAGTTATTGTGGATGACCCTATCATCACCTTGAATCTAATATACTCTTTTATGGGTAGATTTAAAGTAGGCCTGATACAGCAGAAACCACTAATTTAGGGAATTGCTAAGTTGGGAATTGTATTTCAACCCAGAACAAAAATATATCCTTTGCCAGACAGCAGACAGTATTACAATTGGCTGGCCACAGCTGAAACACCATATTTAGGGTACTGCTATTTTGGCAATTGTATTTCACCCCTCAATAAAATAGCAAGCACAGCCAAGCCCCTGATGTATGATAGAGCAAAAAAATAACCACACTATTGATGGTTAAATGGACTTGGTGGCAGCTTGCCCCTGATGTAGGATATAGCAAAAAAATAACCACACTATTGATGGTTATATGGACTTGGTGGCATCTTGCCCCTGATGTAGGATATAGCCAAAAAATAACCACACTATTGATGGTTAAATGGACTTGGTGGCAGCTTGCCCCTGATGTAGGATATAGCCAAAAAATTACCACACTATTGATGGTTAAATGGACTTTGTGGCAGCTTGTGCTGGCGCACCACAAAATGGGCGCCGACCACCCCAGAAAAAAGTGACTGAAAAACGCTCTGGGCAGCCTAAAAACAGTGAGCAATTGAATAGCAGCAGTTCAATGATCCACAGCTGTAGATCGATCACTGACTTAAGTGTTTTGGAGGAGTTAATTACTGCCTAATCTCTCCCTAACAGTCGCAGCTGCAACTTCTCCCTACACTGATCAGAGCAGAGTGACGTGCGGCGCTAGTGACTCCAGCTTAAATAGAGGCTGGGTCACATGCTGCACTGGCCAATCACAGCCATGCCAATAGTAGGCATGGCTGTGATGGCCTCTTGGGGCAAGTAATATGACGCTTGTTGATTGGCTGCTTTGCAGCCTTTCAAAAAGCGCCAAGAAAACGACGAACACCGAACCCGAACCCGGACTTTTACGAAAATCTTTGGGTTCGGGTCCGTGTCACGGACACCCCAAAATTCGGTACGAACCCGAACTGTACAGTTCGGGTTCGCTCATCCCTAGTTGGTATGTGATTACAAAGAGTCATGGTTGACAGTATGCTTTTCAGAGTGAGTCAGGCTTTTAGCGTGCAGGGACAGCACAGGCACAGCAGTGTCTGAATAAACGTATATATGTCATCTACATCTAGCAATGCAAATATAAACTTATGACTCAGTAATCAAAAATCCCCTGATTACTTTTTGTTAACTCTTACATCTGGATATTATGCTACGGCTCAACAATCAAGAGTCACTATGCACTCTCCCAGGGGTGGACACAGACAGCAAAGAGCCCCTGTGCAAAAAATGTACCTTCCCCCCAACCACACATACAGACATAAACATATACATCCAAATAAAAAACATCTTGTTGATATTGGTCAATATGTTTACAATATGTACCATATATATATATATATATATATATATATATATATATATATATACCATATATACAGTACAGACCAAAAGTTTGGACACACCTTCTCATTCAAAGAGTTTTCTTTATTTTCATGACTATGAAAATTGTAGATTCACACTAAAGGCATCAAAACTATGAATTAACACATGTGGAATTATATACATAACAAAAAAGTGTGAAACAACTGAAAATATGTAATATTCTAGGTTCTTCAAAGTAGCCACCTTTTGCTTTGATTACTGCTTTGCACACTCTTGGCATTCTCTTGATGAGCTTCAAGGGGTAGTCACCTGAAATGGTCTTCCAACAGTATTGAAGGAGTTTCCAGAGATGCTTAGCACTTGTTGGCCCTTTTACCTTCACTCTGCAGTCCAGCTCACCCCAAACCATCTCGATTGGGTTCAGGTCCGGTGACTGTGGAGGCGAGGTCATCTGGCGCAGCACCCCATCACTCTCCTTCATAGTCAAATAGCCCTTACACAGCCTGGAGGTGTGTTTGGGGTCATTGTCCTGTTGAAAAATAAATGATGGTCCAACTAAACGCAAACCGGATGGAATAGCATGCCGCTGCAAGATGCTGTGGTAGCCATGCTGGTTCAGTATGCCTTCAATTTTGAATAAATCCCCAACAGTGTCACCAGCAAAGCACCACCACACCATCACACCTCCTCCTCCATGCTTCATGGTGGGAACTAGGCATGTAGAGTCCATCCGTTCACCTTTTCTGCTTCGCACAAAGACACGGTTGTTGGAACCAAAGATCTCAAATTTGGACTCATCAGACCAAAGCACAGATTTCCACTGGTCTAATGTCCATTACTTGTGTTTTTTAGCCCAAACAAGTCTCTTCTGCTTGTTGCCTGTCCTTAGCAGTGGTTTCCTAGCAGATATTCTACCATAAAGGCCTGATTCACACAGTCTCCTCTTAATAGTTGTTCTAGAGATGTGTCTGCTGCTAGAACTCTGTGTGGCATTGACCTGGTCTCTAATCTGATGGTAAAAGGCTCCCTAGGCCTTCAGCTATCCCTCAGGACTCCTTCATACGCTTGCACACTTGAAGGGCTGACTTGTAACATGTGCGCTTGGCAGCTGAGGCATCTGTGTTGGTACCAGGTTCATAGTGTCCACATTCCTGAGAAAAATAATGTTTTAATTATATGCAAACAGGGGCGTTACAATTACACCCAAAGCATCCGCTCCCTCTGTAACTGCCATGCCCTCTGCACTTTGACTGACTGGACCAGGTGTGGTGACATTTTCACTGCCAGGCCCTGTCAAAGTAGACATGGAGTGGCAGTTGCAAAGAAACCAGAGCCTCTAAGTGTAGTGACAACGCCCCTGCTGCTCCTAGAAGCTAATTTGCATATAATATACCATAATTGTTCTCAGCAATGAGGGCATATATGAACATGGAACCAACACATATGCCTTCAGTTGCCAAGCGCATATGTAACAGGTCAGCCAGTGTCATAAGTACAAAACTGCTGACAGATGCCCATTAAAGTGGTTTTCTGGGTTCAGAGTTGAACCCGGACATATCCCCTTCTCCCCTCACTCAGGCCCTCTGACATGTCATCCTCCAATGCTCTCCCCTGCCCTGCTCAGGGCAAGGGCTGTTTTGTTTGCATTTTTATAATGCTAGGCATAGACTAACGCCTAGCAGTGCTCCCAGTGACATCACTGGCACTGATGGGCGGCTTTACAGGCTAGGGCAATGCTAAAGCCCGTCTATTAGTGCAGGTGATGTCACCGGGCTCACCGCTAGGTGGAAGTGCCCCCCATAGTAGCCCCAGTGGTAATAAGGATCCCTACAGTCCCCACAGTACTCATAAGGCCCCCTATAGGCCACCTTTAAAAGACATAAAAGGACAATCTATAAGGAACTACTATAGGGTCCTCAGTAGTAGTAATGCCCCCACTACTGCCCACTGTATTTATAATGCCCCCTGCAGTACCCCCTGGAATTATAATTTTCTCTGTAGTGATCCAATAAATTATAATGCCTGTCCTCTCCCTACAGTATTCTATACCATTCAGTCCCATATAAATAACATCACTCCAGTCTTTTACACCATGCAGTCCCATGTAAATAACTTAAATCCCCTCCTGCGGCCCCCTCCAACACATATTCCCATGTAAAAAATATCACTCCTTTCCCTCCAGTTCTCTATAATATACAGTCCCATGTAAATAACACCAGCCATCTCCCTTCAGCCCTTCTAACATTCAGAAAAAAAAAAAAAAACATTTAGGGATTTAAAGCTATGTACACCTTTTGACACATTTTTTTTTAATTATTACATTGTACTCATTTTAAGCTAAAAATATTTTTTTCAACTGGTCTTTATTAAAATATGGAGCCCTTTTTTATGTTACAGGGCTGAGTTGCTCTAATAGCAGGATCAGAATTTTCTCTCTGCTCCGTCAGCTAGCTCATTTGATGTGCTCCTTATCTCTGACTTTATAAACACTCATTATAGATCAGTTATTATCTTACTGATAACAATGTGGCTTAAATAGGTGTTTATGATTTCCTAGTAAATTAGAGATAAGGGTTATTAGGGACCAGCATAAAGTGAAAGTAAAAAGTATGATTCACACACCTAGACAAACAGTTAACCCTCTGTGACAGAATGGCTTTTTTTTAATAAGGACCAATTGAAAAAATGATTTTTAGCCCCAAATGAGTGAAATGCAATCATAACATAAAGAAATGCCTCCAAATGTGTACATAGCCTTTAAGATTTTATATGAGGGGAATCAGGGACAAAACAGCATTTGGTTCAGCGCCCCGACCTCCAATGATCAAAGCAAACACCATTTACCCTTTAAAAGTTAAATTCCACAAACATGTATTTTATATACTGTAACATAGAGACAAGACAATAGATCTTATCACAGAGTCTACAAGCTTGAGCCTTTGCTGATGTCCTTTATAGTAAGTGAAGTGATTATTAATCAATTAAAATGTCTGAAATATTTTTAGAAAGCCCCTGTTACTTGTCTGAATGGCTATGTGGAACACATGTTGTGCCACAGATCTCTGAATGGTGCTGCATAGACTCTAATAAATGTCTCAACCCCTTGGATATTGGTGTAATACATTAATTCACAAAAATAATAAAAAATGCACCATATAGAAGTTGTTAGGAGTTGTTAGAAACGTCATATGTGCAAAAGGATAAGAAGGCTTACAGGTTTTGTATGGTATCCTGTGGTACATTTGGCCACAGATGTTGCAGCTGGGCCTGTAGATGCTGCACAATCATAGGTTTCAGAAGCTGGCCACCCAGCTGCTCCCATAAATGCGCTAGTCGCAATAAATCTGGCGACCAACTGAGCCAAGGAAAGATAAAATCTGGTGGAGAAACTGTTGTATTTTATGACTCCCCAGATCATCACACCAGCAGCCGGAGCAGTGTGTAGGCAGGATTGAAGCTCTCCAACTAGTCTTCCATACTCAAACTGACTGATCCCAAACAGAACATGTTCCTATTGATAGTACTGTTCTAGTCTGGAGCAGTGAAGGTTTCTCGTTCACAACACCACTGCAAATGAAGGGAATGGTTTCAGATTGTCAATGGTAGGACACGTAATAGATGATGTGAAATTTCCTTCTGCTAAGTGCCTGCAAATGGTCTGAGAAAAGACAGGGATGAGTAAGGAAGATGCCACCTGTGTCTGGATGGTAGACAAAAAAACTGTGGGAGCTGCTCTTGCTTATCGGTGCATCAAACATTCCTCTCTACTGGTGGCCTGTCTGAGTCATCTGGAGTCTGTTTGCCATGTGTGCATGTAACTATTGATTCCAACACCTCCTAACAGCTAGGTCACTATCACCTATACCTGTGATGGCTAACCTCCGGCACTCCAGCTGTGATAAAACTACAACTCCCAAAATGCACACTGTTATCAGAACTTCATAGAAATGACTGGAGCATGCTGAGAGTCATAGTTTCACCACAGCTGGAGTGTCGGAGGTTAGCCATCACTGACCTAGATGATTGGGAAATTCATCAAAACAACCATCCATCTTCTCTCAGTCTAATGATGCACCTTCTCTCAAAGTCTGTGAATTGGCAAATTGTCTTAGCAGTCAACGATCTCTAACCAACAGTGTACACTACCTAAAAGTATTCTCTGAGAACCTTTTTATAAGGCCTCATGCACACGACAGTTTATTTTCACGGTCCGCAAAAATGGGGTCCGTAGATCCGTGACCGTTTTTTCGTCCGTGGGTCTTCCTTGATTTTTGGAGGATCCACGGACATGAAAAAAAAGTCGTTTTGGTGTCCGCCTGGCCGTGCGGAGCCAAACGGATCCGTCCTGAATTACAATGCAAGTCAATGGGGACGGATCCGTTTGACATTGACACAATATGGTGCAATTGAAAACGGATCCGTCCCCATTGACTTTCAATGTAAAGTCAGGAGTCCCTTTACTTTCACACTTGCGTTCATATAATGCAGACGGTGGCTCCGTTCAGAGCGGATCCGTCTGCATTATATTGTTAAAACATTTCTAAGTGTGAAAGTAGCCTCAGACGGATCCGTCCAGACTTTACATTGAAAGTCAATGGGGGACGGATCCGTTTGAAAATTGAGCCACAGTGTGTCATCTTCAAACGGATCCGTCCCCATTGACTTACATTGTAAGTCTGGACGGATCCGCTTGCCTCTGCACGGCCAGGCGGACACCCGAACATAACTTGAAGCGTCCCCATCACCATGGAAACGCCTCTATGTTAGAATATACTGTCGGATATGAGCTACATCGTGAAACTCAGATCCGACAGTATATTCTAACACAGAGGCGTTCCCATGGTGATGGGGACGCTTCAGGTTAGAATATACTGAAAAACTGTGTACATGACTGCCCCCTGCTGCCTGGCAGCACCCGATCTCTTACAGGGGGCCGTGATCAGCACAATTAACTCCTCAGGTGCCGCACCTGAAGGGGTTAATTGTACTATCATATCCCCCTGTAAGAGATCAGGGCTGCCAGGCAGCAGGGGGCAGACCCCCCCCCTCCCCAGTTTGAATATCAATGGTGGCCAGTGCGCCCCCCCCTCCCTCTATTGTAATAAATCGTTGGTGGCACAGTGTGCGCCCCTCATCGGGCCCCCCCTTCCTCCCTCTATTGTAATAAATCGTTGGTGGCACAGTGTGCGCCCCCCATCGGCCCCCCCTCCCTCTATAGCAGTAACAACATTGGTGGCAGCATCCTGGTTGCCATGGTTACCGATCGGAGCCCCAGCGATTAAACTGGGACTCCGATCGGAACTCCGCTGCCACCTATGATGGGGGGGGGGGGGGGAGAGATGGGAGGCCGCACACTGGCCACCAATGTTGTTACTGCTATAGAGGGAGGGGGGGCCGATAGGGGGCGCACACTGTGCCACCAACAATTTATTACAATAGAGGGAGGCAGGGGGGGGCAACGGGGGGCGCACACTGTGCCACCAACAATTTATTACAATAGAGGGAGGGAGGGGGGCCGATGGGGGGCGCACACTGGCCACCAACGATTTATTACAATAGAGGGAGGAAGGGGGGGGCCTGATGGGGGGGCGCACACTGGCCACCAAGCTATTATTACAATAGAGGGAGGGAGGGGGGGGCCGCACTGGCCACCAATGATATTCAAACTGGGGAGGGGGGTCTGCCCTCTGCTGCCTGGCAGCCCTGAGCTCTTACAGGGGGATATGATAGTACAATTAACCCCTTCAGGTGCCGCACACAGTTTGTAGTGTATTCTAACTAGAAGCGTCCCCATCACCATGGGAACACTTCTGTGTTAGAATATACTGTTGGATATAAGTTTTCACGAAGTGAAAACTTAGATCTGAAAAAGCTTTTATGCAGACGGATCTTCAGATCCGTCTGTATGAAAGCAACCTACGGCCATGGATCACGGACACGGATGCCAATCTTGTGTGCATCCGTGTTCTTTCACGGACCCATTGACTTGAATGGGTCCGTGAACCGTTGTCCGTCCAAAAAATAGGACAGGTCATATTTTTTTGACGGACAGGATACACGGATCACGGCCTCGGCTGCAAAACGGTGCATTTTCCGATTTTTCCACGGACCCATTGAAAGTCAATGGGTCCGCGAAAAAAAACGGAAAACGGCACAACGGCCACGGATGCACACAACGGTCGTGTGCATGAGGCCTAAGGCAGATGGGAAAGAAATTTTACCCCCTCTTGTGGCAAGACCCAGTGTCTACTAAGATCACACCTGTAATCATGTACATATGTACCTGAGACATAACTGCACGCTGAGTTTTAAAGCAGGGTAATATTTCTATCTGGCTGTATTGTATTTGTCAATTAGTGTTCTTAAAGCTCATGGATTAAATTAATGTTATTTTCTAACACATATTTATGATATGCCATAAGATTCATTTTGGATCGATTTTGGATGTTAACAGTATGTTCCCCAGAAATGAATTTACCATTCTAATATGATATGATTAGATCCTAGAATTGGTGTTGGAAATTAATGTGCCTAAGAGATAAATATATAGGTTCTCTTCGAGATCTTGCAGCTCCCGATGTGCATTGCAAGACTGTGTAATACCATAATTCCTGGATCTCACCTAACGAGCAATTCAAATCTATATAGGAACCATATCAAATAATCAGATGTAGCAAATAGGGATGTGCAAATCGACTTTGGATGAAATATCTGAAGTCGATTCGCATAAAACGTTGTTCTAATACTGTACGGAGCAGGAGCTCCGTACAGTATTAGAATGTATTGGCTCCGATAAGCTGAAGTTATTGCTTTGCGAAGTCTCGCGAGACTTTGCGCAATATCTTCATAAATTAATTTGCACTGTAAAGAAACATTTCCTGGAAAAAAACATTTTCCGAAGTCGATTCGCTCATCCCTAGTAGCAAAGATGAGTTTTCTATTAAAAGCACTAATTGTTCCATTATATTGTAATAATGTAGTAAAGGAGAAATCCAGTAGTGCTTCATTGTAATTATTAATAAGAATGTCCTGCAGCCTTCTTAGTGTAATGTTTTCTCTGTACTGTTTGCTTACCATCCAACATCGCAGGCAGCAGGTAGACTCCATTGGATCCCCATGCTTCTGTGGAGACCAGCAGTGTCACAATGACTGAATAGCGAATACTAAAACAGTATGTTGTGCTTATCTCTCTCAGCAGCTTTCTTTCTCTATATAAAATCACTGTTTAGTAGTTGCTGTTCAGTCATAGTGACGCTGCAGGAATCCACAGATGCATGGAGATCTGGTGGTGTCACCTGCTGCCTGCCATATGTGTTGCTAAGCAAACAGTAGAGAGGCAATTATTTTATTAGGAAGTCTGAAGGAATGCTTAATTAATAATTATATTGTGAAGCATTGTCACAATACAAATATTACATTAAAATGGTACATCTGCCTCATGCTAATAAACAAATGTGAATTGGTAATGTATTTGAATATTTATTTAGACAAATACAATGTGTATCTTATGGCCCTAGTGTTGTGGCTGTGAGCAGGGGTGTAGCTATAGGTAGTGCGGAGGAAGAAGTCACTACTGGGCCCAGGAGCCTGAGGGGGCCAAAGACCCTTGTGCTGCCCAAAGACCGGTTTCAGGGGCGTTGCTAGGGTCTCAAAGGATCCAGGGCCCAAGCCCCAATGAATATGGCCCAATTCTCTAAGACTACTTTTACACTTGCGGTAGCTTTCTCCTGCAGGCTGTTCTGGGGGGGAAACAACCTGCTGGATGCGTGCTACCGCTAGTGCACCGTGCCGCCGGAGGTTCGACTACAGCACGGCAAACATGCCCAAGAGGCAGCTGGAATAAAACTGCAGCATGCTGTAGTTTTTTCAGCCCACCTCTCGACATGTTTGCCACACTCCCGGGAAGTTGACCCTCCCCACGCACACCGCATTTTGCTGTACTTGTAATAAAGCAGCACATACAATACCTCTCACATCCAGAGCCTCCCAGGTGACGTCTCCTCTGATGTAGATCTTCTCTGTCATTATCTTCTCCACTCGGTCCAGACAACTTCTCTCAGCCGCCTCGTCTCTGCAGAGTGTGACACACAGACACCTTAGCTTCCTCACTTTTCAATTATCATCCCCCAACCCCCAAATACTATCCTGAAGAAAAATGAGTACTGTACAGATAGCCCCCCATAGTAATACTGCTCCTCGTAGTCCCACCAATAGTAATTCCATTTAAGAATGCCCTCCTTAGTAATACTGCCCCCTACAGTGCCCCCAACAGTGATAATGCTCCCCAAGAGTGCCTCCATTAGTAGAAGAGTAGAAGAGCCCTCCAGAATTAATAATGCCCTCACAGACCCCTCAGTACTAATAAGGCCCCCCATAGTGCTCTTTGTAGAAATAAGGCGGATCTATAAGACCCTCCTTTAGAGCCCCTAGCTAAATTAAGAACGCCTAATGTCCCCTGGATTTAAAATGCCCCTACAGTGCTCCCAGTATTTATATTGCCCTATCCTATCATATAATGCTCCCCCCTGAAGTGCCCCCTGTAGTAATAGTCCTCCTCTTAGTGTCCTCATAAATTATAATTCCTCAGAACCTCCACCATACAGTCCCATGTAAATAACACTATTTCCCTCCCTCCGCCATAGAGTCCCATGTAAATACCATAATACCACCTCTCCAGCTCCCTACAATATACAGTCCCATGTAAATAACATCTCTCTGTCTACAGCCCCCTCCAATATACAGTTCCATGTAAATATCATCTCTCTCTGTCTACAGCCCCTCTAAAATACAGTCCCATGTAAATAACATCACCCCCTCCCCAGTCTCCTCCAACATATAGTCCCATGTAAATAATATCACTCCCTCCCACAGCCGCCATCAACATACAGCCCCAAGTAAATAACATCACTCCCTCCCACAACCATCAACATACAGTCCCATGTAAACATCACAACTTCCCACAGCTGCCATCAGCATACAGTTCCATGTAAATAACATCACTCCCTCACACAACCACCATCAACATACAGTCCCATGTAAACATCACTCCCTCCCACAAACGCCATCAACATACAGTCCTGAGGACGGCAATACAGTTATATCTGCCTGGCAGGCAGTATATTCGGGGCTTGAGAAAAAACTACAGGGGCCCAGGCCCCAAATGTTTTAGCCTAGCAATGCCCCTGACTGGTATTATAGAAAGTGCATGCTGATCAAGTTATACCTCTGGCTGGGGGGAAGGGGTTAGCTCAAGAATTTGACATGGAGGAGGTGCTGGTTCAATTCTTGCCTCAGGCAGCAGGAACGCTAGGTGCTTCCCTGCCCCTGGCCACAAAGCACTAAGAGTGGGGGACTCTAGCTGAACTTTTGCACCAGGGCCCATGAGCCTTTAGCTACGCCTATGGCTATGAGTAAGGGTTAATGTACTGTATGGCCACATTACTGCACGGTTTTGTATGGAGCCCTATAAAGATGTATGAGACCTCTATGGTATCTCTGATTTTATACAGAGGCATACAGAGCTTTCCTATGAATCTGACAGAATAGAAATTGACATGATTCATAAGGTTCCATATGCATGGATATATTCTCCTCTTCTACAAGAAGTACTGGTACTGTCAATGCATTTCAACAAATAATACAAAAGTCTATTGTACATGGTATTGCAGCCCGTTAGGTTCTAAGTGAGGTTTTAAATAGTGTTGGTCGAGCACCAAAGTGCTTGGGTGCTTGAGTAGAAAACCTTGGGATGCTCGAGTGCTCTACCGAGCATCCGAGCATTAAACCAGGCACCACCTGCTCTGAAGAGGGGAGGGTGTCTGGTTCACATAAAAAGGTCAGAAATTGATGGAAACACCACTGAAATGGTTCGGGAACAGCATGGGGAGGATGTCTGGATGCATCTTGGACTCCCAGGATGCTGCTGGGAACGATGTTGTCCGAGTAGTGCGCCACTTTTACAGACTGACAATAATGATTTTAGAGGAAAAATTATTAGGAAACATTCTTTCCTGTATATTTACTTGTATATAAAGTGCAAGTGCTGCCAAAAATTACAAGGAAGAGGCACTCCGATACAACCTGTATATCACATAAAGGAGGGCCTCATTCACATTGTGGTACAATTGTTCAGGTAGTGGGACTCATACACTCATAAAGCCTATGCACTAAGTGAAACAGTGGCGGATCCAGAGCCTGGTCTCGGGAGGGGCACTTTCAGATTATTTTCTGTCCGCCGCCACAAAACAATGGTACTTATAGAACAGACTACACAGTGTAGCGCTATACTGTATATTGTCGGGCACAGTGTAGGCTATATGTGTATAACAAACATATTTCACATGAAAACTTACAATTACTTGACTTGACCCTTGGGGATCTCGGACGCCACTTCCACACTTTGGCCGGGGGCTCGGCGGAGCTGATGTGTTTTATCCTAATGAGAAAGATTTCATAATAAGGATTTGGAGAAGGGGCAGAGGGATAGGCCGGTGCTGCTACTAGGGGGTCATACCATGGGGGAGTAATAAAGCCCACCATAATGCCCTCCAGTAGAAATAATTCGCCTTATAATGTGACAGTGCAAAAAATACCCCCTTGTAATGCCCCCAGTTGAGCTAATGTCCCCATAGTGCCCCCATAATGTGCCAGTATAAAATACCCCTATATAGTGCCCCTAGTAAATGACCCCATAGTGCTCCACACCCAGTAATAAGAGCCCCCCTGTGCCAGTAATAACAGCCCCCAGTGATAACAGCTTCCCAGTGATAACAGCCCCTCTGTGCCAGTAATAACAGCCCCCAGTAATAACAGCCCTCCTTTGCCAGTGATAACAGCCCCCAGTGAAAACAGCCCCCAGTGATAACAGCCCCCAGTGATAACAGCCCCTCTGTGCCAGTAATAACATCCCCCAGTAATAACAGCCCCCCTGTGCCAGTAATAACAGCCCCCTGTGCCAGTAATAACAGCCCCCAGTGATAACAGCCCCCTGTGCCAGTAATAAGAGCCCCCAGTGATAACAGCCCCCCCTGTGCCAGTAATAAGAGCCCCCAGTGATAACAGCCCCCCTGTGCCAGTAATAAGAGCCCCCAGTGATAACAGCCCCCCTGTGCCAGTAATAAGAGCCCCCAGTGATAACAGCCCCCCTGTGCCAGTAATAAGAGCCCCCAGTGATAACAGCCCCCCTGTGCCAGTAATAAGAGCCCCCAGTGATAACAGCCCCCCTGTGCCAGTAATAAGAGCCCCCAGTGATAGCCCCCCTGTGCCAGTAATAAGTGCCCCCAGTGATAACAGCCCCCCTGTGCCAGTAATAAGAGCCCCCAGTGATAACAGCCCCCCTGTGCCAGTAATAAGTGCCCCCAGTAATAAGAGCCCCCAGTGATAACAGCCCCCCTGTGCCAGTAATAAGTGCCCCCAGTAATAAGTGCCCCCAGTAATAAGAGCCCCCAGTGATAACAACCCCCCTGTGCCAGTAAAAAGGGCCCCCAGTGATAACAGCCCCCCTGTGCCAGTAATAAGTGCCCCCAGTGATAACAGCCCCCCTGTGCCAGTAATAAGCGCCCCCAGTAAAAGTATTGTATATAATAAAAAATAAAAAAAACACATACTTACCTCCATGTCAGCGATGCGATGCAGCCTCTTCTGGCCTGTGTCTCACGCTGTATGGCGCAGGCAGCGTGATGACGTCATCGCGCCGCCTGCGCCGGCCTCTGATAGGCTGCAGGCACTTGGCCGGCAGCCTATCAGAGGAAGGGAAAGGGACACGCCTTTCCCTCCCTGCCGCAGCAGCACAGGCAGGCATCTGTATTGCTGTCCTGAGGACAGCGATACAGATGACTGGAGATGAGCGCTTCCACAATGGAAGCGCTCATCTCCCTGTGCCCCGCTGCCGCCGCCGCCTGCCGCCAGCTCGGGGGGGGGGGGCAATTGCCCCGTTGCCCCCCCCCTGGATCCGCCACTGAAGTGAAAGGGCTTCCATAAATTACAAGGAATCGGCACTATAATACACCCTTGTGCGCCCACATAAAGGAGGGCATCATACACACCCTTGAAAAATTATGATTGATGGCCTGCTGGTGACCCTCAAAAACGATTGGAGCAAGGGCCTGCTGATCTTACCATCTAAAACATTAGGGGTGAGTGCCTGCTGCTGATCTGCAATCTAAAACATTAGGGGGGAGTGCCTGCTGCTGATCTAACCTTCTAAAACATTAGGGGAGAGCGCCTCCTGCCGTGCATCAGGTTGAGGGTGCTGGCGAGTTGTCATAAAACTGTCCCAGGCCTTGGAGAGTGTTGCCCTGCCTTTGTTGGAACTGCTGTGTGTTTCCCTCATCTCCTCTCCTTGGTTGGCCAAGGAACTGCGTACTCTGCAGCCAGCGTTGTCAGATGGAAATTTTTGGAGCATTTTTTTCACAAAGACCTTCTGGTATTGCACCATTTTGCTCATCTTCTCCACCAGAGGAATGAGAGATGAGAAGATATCTTTCTAGCAAGGGTCGAGAAGGGTGATCAACCTGTAATTGTTGTTGGACAAAATGTGTACAACGCGAGGGTCACAGGAAAGGCAGCCTAATATAAAGTCAGCCATATATGCCAGAGTCCCAACAGACAAGACTTTGCTGTCCTCATTAGAAGGATGACTCTCAATCTCCTCATCCTCTTACAACCCTTCTACCCCTCCACGCTGAACAGATGGAATAAAACTTCCATGGGTACTACCCTCTGTAAAGGAGGCAACCGTCTCCTGCTCCTCCTCCTCATCATCATCCAATTTGCGCTGAAAAGACGAATTGAGGGCGGTCAGGCTATCACCCTGTGTACTGTCTTCCCCCATTTCCACCTCTTCCACATGCAAAGCGTCCGCCTTTATTGTTAGCAGTGAGCGTTTTAGTACACACAGAAGTGGGATGCTTATGCTGATAATAGTGGCATCACAACTCATCATCTGTGTTGATTCCTCAAAGTTGCGTAAAACCTCACAGAGGTCAGACATCCATGCCCACTCGCTGCTTGTGAAGAACGGAAGCTGACTGGAAAGGCGACGACCATGTTGCAGCTGGTATGCCACTACTGCCCTATGCTGCTCACAAAGCCTGGCCAACATGTGGAACGTGGAGTTCCAGCACATGCTCACATCGCGCAACAGTTGGTGAGCTCACAATTGCAAGCGCTGCTGCAGCGTTGCCAGAAAGGCGGCAGCTGTAGATGACTTTCGATAATGGGCACACACGCGGAACACCTTCACCAGTAGCTCAGGCAAATTGGGGTAGGTTTTAAGTAAACCACTGAACCACTAAGTTGAACACGTGGGCTAGGCATGCTATGTGTGTGAACTTGCTGAGCTCCAAAGCCGCCACCAAGTTAAGACCATTATCAGACACAACAATTCCCTGGTTCTAGGTTGAGTGGCTAGAGTCACAGCTTAGTCTGGTCCCTTATACCCTGCCACAGCTCTGCGGCGTTTTGCTGTTTGTCACCTAAGCAAATTCGTTTCAGCACGGCCTGTTGTCGCTTCCTCACTGCAGCGCTACACTGCTTCCAGCTACTGACTAATGTCTGACTGGTGCTGCAAGATGATAGTTCAGAGTTGGAATTGGAGGAGGAGGAGAAGGTTTGGTTGTAGCCACTAATGTATCTGGTGGCGGAAACCCTGATGGAAGTACGGCCCGCAATCCTTGGTGTCAGTAGCACCTGTGCCAAACCAGGGTACATCTCGCTCCCGGCCTACACAACGTTCACCCAGTGTGCCATCAGGGAAATGTAGTGTCCCTGGCCAAAAGGACTTGTCCACGTGTCAGTTGTTAAGTGGACCTTCCCAATTACTGCGTTGACCAGGGCACGGTTGATGTCACGGGACACAAGCAGGTAGGTGTAAGGCTGGGACTACACACCATGAAAAATATTGGCTGCTGGGGACAGAGTAACCCGGGACTGCCTCCGCCATGAGGCTGCGGAAAGCATCAGTGTCCACAAGCCTAAATGGCAACCTTTCCAGGCCAGCAATTTGGAAAGGTGCGCATTTAGTGCTATGGTCTGTGGGTGGGTGGCTGGGTATTTGCGCTTTCGTTCAAAGGCCTGGGGTATAGACATCTGTACGCTTCGCTGGGACACATAAGTGGATGTGATAGCTGATGGTGCTTGCGAAGGTCCACGGCCTCTGTATGCACCATCAGCAGAAGGGCCACTTCCCCGTCCCTTACTGCTTGCCTTGCGCATATTAAATGGTATATGTGTCACAATGCGCTCTGTACGTAGTTCCAGGAGGCGGGGAGGGCCGGGGTGCGCTCGCATAATCAGTGCACCCGGCGTTGCCCGTGGGAACCACACTGGGGCTGAGTGCCAAGCTGATCACTCGGTGCTTGGCTGTATGGGCTGTATTAGAAGTCAGGAGTCATGTGATGCTGGCCACGTCACATGACTCCACTAGCGCCCTATATAAACAGGCAATCTGCTTGTTATTGAGGTCCTTCCTGTGAGTTACTCAACTGGATGTGTTCCTGCTTGCCTTCCGATTTCCCTTCCGTCTCATCTCTTGGTTTTGGCGTTCCCTTCTGGTTTTGACTTTGGCTTGTCCTGACGATTCTCTGCCTGCTCCTCCGGTACCTTTCTGCTCTCATGGTTATTGATGCGACTTGTTTGACTTTCCTGTAATTTGTGTTGTTTGTCTTCACTGCACTATCCTAGCTAAGGGTTTGTCGACCAGTTGTCTCTTTGTGGCTAATACTTGCGAGGCAAGTAGGCATGGACAGGGGTGCAGGTGGAGTTCAGTGGTCACTACCCCACCCCCTGTGTGTGTGACAATATGCTTGGAAGTATGCCACACGTATAGTAGTGCAGGTTTTGTAAGTGTATGCGCAAATAAAGTATACAGAATGTCATAGATATTTTTAGGCTGCCCACAGGTTAAGCAGGAGATGCAGCACAGATAATGTCGCTGTCTGCAGCGTCTATGAAAAAAGTACACTGAATGTCACAGATAATTTTAGAATGTGCAAACGTTATACAGGAGGTAAAACGTAAGTAATGTTTCTGTCACCACCGCCTAATAAAAAATTACACTGAATGAATGTCACTGATATTTAGGTTGCACAAACATTATACAGGAGGTATAGCACAAGTAATGTTGCTGTCACCAACAGCTAATAAAACATTTCTCACTGAATTAATGTCACTGATATTTAGGATGGGCAAATGTTATACAGGAGAAATAACGCAGGTAATGTCGCTGCCACTAGTGTTGGGCGCGAATATTTGAATCGCGAATAATAATTGCGAATATCAGCACTTTGAGAATTTGTGAATATTTAGAATATTCACAATTATTATTCGCGATTCGAATATATATTAGATATATATATATATATTCTTACTTGTGGGCTAATGAGAAGGCTGCAATGTCTTTGTCTGAGCTTAGCAACATCCCTAGCAACCGACAGGAAAGTTGCCTACCCCTTTAGTATATAAGAACCTCCCCAGCAGCCCTTGTATGCATTATTTTTCAGATCTGAGAGAGACAGCAGTGTTATTGCTGTGTTCTCTGCTTTCCTGTGTCATTACATTAGATAGTTAGTTAGCTTATATACATAATACAGATGTCAGTGTAGGTTAGATAGTGATATAGTGTAGCTGATATAGGTTCTGCTGTCCATACATACATGCTACATACATAGTGATGTATGTATGTATGTATGCTAGTGTTGAGCGAGCATGCTCGGCCGAACTGCTGTTAGGCTCGAGCATCGCTATGCTCGGCAGATCCGAGTGCTCGGCTGAATACTTTGGGTGCTCGAGTACAATTTAATACAATGAATGTCAATGGGAGACCCGAACATCAAACCAGGCACGCCCTGCTCTAAAGAAGAGAGAGTGTCTGGTTCACAAAAAAAGGTTAGAAATTGATGGAAACCCCATCCAAATGGTTTGAAAACAGCATTACGAGGATAGCTGGATGCATCTTGGACTCCTATTAGCTACTGTACAACATACACTAGACAACCACACAAAGGCTATATGCCAAAAGCCAGGTATATGCAAGCCATCAATCTATCCATGAGACAGATGACAGGCTTAGTCAGCATACCTTACAATGGCAGCCCTGAGCACTATGAGACATTTCAAACCAGTTCTCATCTGACTGAGAGCAAATAAGCCTCAAAGTTACTTCAGATCTGTTGGATGGCTTGGGTGGACCTGCACACCTAGATCAATATTATTAGGGAGACAAAAAGTTTCTCATTGTCCTAACATAATATTCAATAACCTTTCTATACAGTTTATTCATGTAAAAACTAATTTGCATAAACATGGGCATATGGGAAAGACATACAAATGAGCAGAATCTGTCTTGTTTTTCAGCTAAAAAACCATTTGCATGGAAAATGTGTGATCTACACTACTCATGAACAGCGCCATCTATTGGTTTCATAGTCTTATGACAAGAGACTATTACTCTTTTTATAAGACTGTGAAACCAATAGATGGCTCTGTTCATCTCGTTGGGGGGCTAGTAAGTGGGGCACACTGCTCAATAGAGTCCACACATCGTGTAGCACTCAGCCTATAATAGCCTGCGCTAACACTGAGGTTCATATTGGATTGCTGCTATCATTCACACATCTTCTAGCACTTTATCTGCGGTAATATAAGCTTGCTAGGGTGTATGTGAGGACTATTGCCCTGCTTGTAATGACTTATGAACAGCGCCATCTATTGGTTTCATAGTCATAAAACTATTAAACCAATAGATGGCACTGTTCATGAGTCATGTAGATCACAAATTTTTATCGTGAATTTTCCATGCAAAAGGCTACACTAATATTCTTGTCATAAGACTATGAAACCAATAGATGGCACTGTTAATGACTAATGAACAGCGCCTTCTAATGGTTTTATAGTCTTATGACAAGACTATTACTCTTGTCATAAGACTATGAAACCAATAGATGGTGCTGTTCATGAGTAGTGTAGATCACAAATTTTCCATGCAAATGGTTTTTCAGCTGAAAAACAAGGCAGATTCTGCTCATTTGCATTTCTTTCCCATATGCCCATATTTATGCAAATTAGTTTTAGATAACAAAACTGTATAGAAAGGTTATTGGATATTATGTTAGGACAATCAGAAAACTTTTTGTCTCCGTAATGATATTGATCTTGGTGCGCAGGTCCACCCAAGCCATCCAACAGATCTGAAGTAACTTTGAGGCTTATTGGCTCTCAGTCAGATGAGAACTGGTTTGGAAGGCTGCCATTGTAAGGTATGCCGATTAAGCCTGTTATCTGTCTCATGAATAGATTGATGGCTTGCACATATGTGGCTTTTGACATATAGCCTTTGTGTGGTTGTCTATTGTATGTTGTAGATAATAGGAGTCCAAGAAGCATCCAGCTATCCTCTTAATGCTGTTTCCAAACCATTTTGATGGGGTTTCCACCAATTTCTAACCTTTTTTTGTGAACCAGACACCTTCTTCACTTCCGAGCAGGGGGTGACTGGGGTTCTCCCATTGACTTCCATTGTGCTCGGGTGCTCGGTAGAGCATACCGTTGTGTTCGGCCAGAGCACCCATGCACACAAGCACTTTGGTGCTCGATCAACACTAATGTATGCAACATACATACATAGTACTGTGATGTCACAAGTTCACAACAATACTTAGTGCACCAATCACTAATATGTAGTCAGACCTGTTAAAATGTGAAGTTGCAAGTATTGCGCCAAAATATTCACATCATTAGTGCCGATTTCGCAATCGTGAAAATATTGGAGCACTCTATCTGCATATAAAGTTATTGTAATGTTCTGCCGTGCCAACCATTTTCTCCAGTCTCAGGAAAGTTCTAACAGTTTAAAAAATGTAGCTAAAATGACCCACGCCTGTATTGCACTCGCATTATGTGCATATTACATTTCTGATCTTCACAATCAAGACCATATTTGCACATTTTAAAATTCTCGAATATATGACATATATGCTACCAAAATAGCACAAATATGAAAATTGCCCCTGCCGCTCATCACTAGCTGCCACCAGCAGCAATAAAATTAGACTGAATGTCACTGATATTTCGGATACGCAAACATTATACAGGAGATGTAGCGCAGGTAATGTAACTGTCCGCAGCGGACACAGTCTACGGAAAAAGTACACTGGATGTCAGAGATATTTTTAGATTGAGCACACGTTACACAGGAGCTGTAGCGCAGATAATGTTTCTGTCTGCAGCGGCCAAACAATTGCAAGCTATTTAGCGCAGGTTGCGTTAAAAATATATATTGCTGCCGGATACAACTATAGTCCTGAAAAAGGACTTTTGGGTCTCTAACAAGTTTTTTCAATAAAAATATTAGTTTTTCACTTCCTACACTATCTGTCCCTTCTTCAGCACAGCTCTCTCTGACTAAGATAGAGCCGAACACGTGTCATTGGGTGCAATATAGCACCCGATGACGCGTTCCGGCCAGCCAATCACTGTAATGCCAGTAGCCAACATGGCTACGGAATTACAGTGAATGGCAGTACCTACCTGCATGTTTATTGGCTGCGTAGCAGCCAACAAACGTGCAGGGAAGAGACTCAAGCATCGCGCTCGAGCATCGCGATGCTCGAGTAAAATTAGTGTTCGGCCGAGCATGCTCGCCCAACACTAGTTTTAAAGCAAAACTTCGGGGGTCATTTACGAACAGATATATGCCAGTGAATGTAATCTTCTCACTAGTGATTGTATTTGTGAGTTATAACCTCCCTTCTGATCCCTAGATGTGTCATCTGACCAGCACACTGATCTCCAACTGACACAGGACAGGAAGTCAGTTACTTCCCTATTAATTCCTAGGAGACTGACATTGAGGTTCCCATAGGAACACATAGAGAAACTGACTTCCAGGCTATGTTATTTGGAGAGTCAGATTGTTGGTCACATGACACAGCTAAGGATCAGAAGGGAGGGGGAAACTCACAAATACAGTTACTGGGGAAGAATACTACCTTCACTACAGATTGCATCATGTACCTTTCTAAAAGGTCAGAGAATAAAACATTTTGTGGGAGTGCTTCTTTAAGAAACAGGCATGACAGGATCAGGGCCGGTGCAAGGATTTTTGCCAACACAAGCAAAGCTATATTTTGGTGCCCCCCACCCCCCCCCCCCCCACCAGAACTCGGTGGGCGTGATGTAAAAAGGAGGGGGTGATGCAACATGGAGGGGGTGATGTGACATGGAGGGGGAGATGTGACATGGAGGGGGTTATGTGACATGGGGTGGGATGAGAAATGTGACACGGAGGGGGTGATGTGACATGGAGGGAGGAGAAATGTGTGCATATCACATTTCTGCCCGTCCATGTCACATTTATCCCCCTCCATGTCACGTTTCACCCCCTCATTTTCACATTTCTCCCCCTCAATGTCACATTTCATCCCTTCCATGTCACATTTCTCCCCCTCCATGGCACATTTCCCATCTCCCATGTCAACCCCCGCCCCTTTATTAATGTTGTGTAAAAAACATTATGCTCACCTGGCCCTGGTCCCGTCTGCAGCAGCTCTGCTTCTCCTGTGTGGTCCTGGTATCTTCTCTCTGGGCTCCTGACAAGTTTGAGGACCTTTCCCACTCAGCCAATCAGTGGCCGCAGCTGTGTCACGTGTCAGGCCAGTGATTGGCTCAGCGGGAAATCACTGGCCTGACACGTGACACAGCTGCGGCCACTGATTGGCTGACTGGGAAAGGTCCTCAAAATTCTCGGGAGCCCAGAGAGAAGATACCAGGACCACACAGAGGAGAACAGCCGATGGCGGGCGGCCGATGGCGAGCAAGTGATTTATAAAAAAAAATAAGTTTAATTCCCCCCCCCCTTTTCCCCCCCTTGGCTCGGCATCTCTTCGCCCTAAGGCAGCTGTTTGGTCTGCCGTATTATAGTGCTGGGCCTAGACAGGATTCCAAGACTCATATTCAGGTATACTAAATATTCTCGCTACAATGTTATATTTGTGTTACACATGCACCTTGAATGTTTATTTTTAGAACGTTTTGTAGATGTGCTACAAATATATGAAGCCTATTAATCTTTGTTTTAAGCCAGCAAATGGCTACTGTATCTTATATTGGCAAATCTTTCAAATAATTAACCAGGTATTCCATATAAACAGGATTGCAATCAATAATATATACCCGGCTGTATTCTTACTGTTCAACAGTGGCGTAGCTATAGGGGTCGCAGCGGTCGCAATTGCGACCGGGCCCCTGAGTCAGGGGGGCCCACAGGGCCCCCTCACGCCAGGAGAGCGCAGCCGCAGCTGAATAACTAAAATACGATTTACAGGGGGCGGAGCGGAGGCCGAGAGGAGAGGCCCTGCGTGACACGCACTGCAGGGCAGCTGAAGTGAGGAGGGGCCGGGGGAGCGGCTTCAGTTGAGGTGCGACGCAGGACTTAGTCACGTACCTCACTGTGACCTCCTGCGTCGGATCTCGCGAGATGACGCGATAACGCGGCGCGGGAAGGCACAGTGAGCGAGGCATTGGTGACCGCCTGTACCAGAATGCCACAAGCTGTGAAGGAGAGAGAGGTAAGTATTAATTATTATTATTTTTTTATGTACCCTACGTTCTACCCTTATTGCAGAGGCACTGGGGGCACGAGAGGAGGACCACTGACAGTACTCAGTGGACATCATAGTATTAATAAGAGGGGGACATTATATTAACAACGAGGGGGACATTATATTATTAATAAAGAGGGGGCCATTACATTAATAATAAAGAGGGGGCCAATACATTAATAATAAAGAGGGGGCCAATACATTATTATTAATATAATGGCCCCCTCTTTATTATTAATATAATGGCCCCCTCTTTATTATTAATATAATGGCCCCCTCTTTGTTATTAATATAATGGCCCCCTCTTTATTATTAATATAATGGCCCCCTCTTTGTTATTAATATAATGGCCCCCTCTTTGTTATTAAAGAGGGGCCATTATATTAATAATAAAGAGCGGGCCATTGTATTAATAATAAAGAGGGGCCATTATATTAATAATAAAGAGCGGGCCATTATATTAATAATAAAGAGCGGGCCATTATATTAATAATAAAGAGCGGGCCATTATATTAATAATAAAGAGCGGGCCATTATATTAATAATAAAGAGCGGGCCATTATATTAATAATAAAGAGCGGGCCATTATATTAATAATAAAGAGCGGGCCATTATATTAATAATAAAGAGCGGGCCATTATATTAATAACAAAGAGGGGGCCATTATATTAATAACAAAGAGGGGGCCATTATATTATACAGGGGAAATAATATTATGGGGAATGGGGGACTATCTGTCTGGCTCTAGCACAATATTGGGGGGCAGCAGGATGAGTTGTTGAGACACCAGGAAGGAGAGGTTTATAGTAAAGTGAGGAACCTAAAATTTTTTCTGTGAAACTCTGCAGAGACGAGAAGCGGCAGAAAGAAGGTATCATGGTGGTCTTATCTCTGAATGAAGACGTCGAGGAGAGTCTACATCACAGGAGACGTCACTGGATGTAACAGGTATGGTGCGGCATTCTCCTGTAATAATATTATCCATGCACATATCTGTTTCTCGGTAGGGTAAGGGGTATATAGAATTTGACCCACACTGCCTCAGCCCGGCCCCAGACTTCAGGTAACACTGTGTGTGTTCTGAATTCTGGGGCCTCACACCCATCTACAACATTATCTGTACTCAGAGAGTTATCACTGTGTTACATAGGACTTCTAGTGATCTACTACAGTATTTGTTAAAAGGGGCGTGCCCGGGGTAGGGGGGGGGGGCACCATTTTTGGCTTGCCCCAGGTGCAGGCAACCCACGCTACGCCACTGCTCTCCTATCCTGCAAGTGTGACTGCGACTGCGAGACACACTGACTGACCTGACTGACTTACTGAGGTGAGCGTCCGACCGACCGGGGTCCTGGTCCGGTCGGTCCAGTGAGTGAGTGACTGCGACTTTATGTCTGTCCTGAGTGAATACGGGCTCTGACCCGCCTGGTGGGAGCGCCGGTGAGATCGTGATAATAAGCCCAGACCAGACCAGTCAATACACCCTTTAGGAAATCTCAGTATTCTCATCATGCATCATGTGACTGCAGCAGGCAGCGATCGATCAGCCAGGATTAATGTGCACAGCCTGGGAGGCCCCCCTTAGGCAAGTGACAAACTGCCCCCCCTCAGTCTTGGGCAAGTGACAAACTGCCCCCCCCCCCCCCCTCAGTCTTGGGCAAGTGACAAACTGCCCCCCCCCTCAATCTTAGGCAAGTGACAAACTCATCTCTGCTACATCTACAATGCACAACTACAACAAATGTAATGCCAAACAGCAGTTCCTTGTGATGCCTTGGATAGCTTCCAATGGACCCACACAGCCTGTATTAACTGACCAATAACATGGAGATCCCAGTGCCAGCTGCCTTGCTGGTGGACGATTGGCATATACTTCTGCTGTGGGGTAGGGGGGGCCCAAATTGAACTCTTGCACCAGGGCCCATGAGCCTATAGCTACGCCCCTGCTGTTCAAATATCTATTTTTACTTAAGGGTAAAGAAGAATTATTTTCTAATTAAAGATATTGAATATTGAATTATATATATATATATATATATATATATATATAATTCACAATAAAAAGGAGAAAACACAACCGGCACTACTGAATGTGGTACAGTGCAGGTAACTTGCTCTCAGCAACCATGCAAATAATCGAGTGGTGCTCAGCCAAAATGAAAAACCAACAGTGTCATCAAGGGTAGAAGAAAAAAGAGAAGGCAACACTCACCGAATCTTAAACAAGTCGTAGCTTTATTCAGGTTAAAACATAGAAATTCTGTGAATTGTGACCTGCACCAGCTATGTTTTAACCTGAATAAAGCTATGACTTATATATATATATATATATATATATATATATATATATATTCAAATGTAATCCATTACTACAAAATTAACTGCATATGGCTAAAGGCACATGCATCTACCAGCTGTTACACTCATTTTAGAAATCCAGTTTACACAATACAGGTTTTAAGGCATGCTGAATTTCTTTGCCATATTGGCTTCTTTTTTGTCACATTAAAGTATTTTCAATCATATAGAAATTTGGGAATATTTTTCAGAACTTTTGCATTTTTAATTACATTTTTGTCCACTTTATTTTACTTTTTTGGCTGAAAAAACTCTAATTCCATTTTTAGCTGAAAGTCTATGGTAAATATTAAAGTCTATGTAATTGGAGAAATATGTTGAAGCTTTTGTTGTTTTTCTAAGAGAATTTTTCATTCCCTTGTCTATAGGGAAAAACACCAGAAAAAATGCCATCTACACATTTCTTTAGCATTTTTTTTTTTACCAGTGGAAAAACCTCAGAGCAAATTTATGTGTATAGAGTTCCTAAGGATTCAAAATGCCCTAAATAAAGCCACCCTGAGAGCATGACGTGCATTTGAGAATAAAAAAGTGAAACTTGAAAAGCATGATTCACACATGCAGTTTTCACCATGCTTTGGGGTCCTTGGATTCAGCACAGTTATTATTATTATTATTAGGGTTAAGCGAATCGTAGTCCATGAAGTAGACTTCGATATGGGTTTCAGGGAAAATTCGATTTGCCATGAAGCTGAATTTCCTCATGCTTCATGGAAGCGAATCGATTTTAACTGAAATGGTATAAAAACAAAAAAAAATTAAGATCTTGTATAATGTCACCACTCCAGATGACGTAATGATGTCATCATGGTGTCACGGCCATGGCTATGACCGTGACTCTCTAACCGCATGCGGTTGCCTGCGGTTTCGTGTGGGTTAAAACCACAGGTGAGGGCCGCTGGCGTGTGGCCTAACTTGTGGTTGCCGCGGGCAACTGTTTGTCTCATGTGTATGTGCAGCAGCAGTCTGAGCGTGGCTAGGCAGCATGCTGCAGTTGCATGCGGTTGCACCTAGCAACCTCTATGTTAGGTGTGTGTATTTTGTAAGCACTTGTAGTTTGTCTGGGGAGTGTCACGGCCATGGCCATGACCGTGACTCTTGAACCGCATGCGGTTGTCAGCGGTTTAGTTTGCTTGTCAATCACAGGTGAGGCCTATGGTATCTGCCTCACTTGTGGTTGCCGCTGGCAACAGTATGTATGTGGCAGCTTGTTATGCTGTGCATGCGGTTGTGTGTGATATCTGTGTATGTGTGCACTTGTGTTTATGTATTGTGTGCACTTCCCCTTTAAGTTGGTGTTTTCCCTTCTGTGGTGCTGGAAGGGTTAACTCCCTTCCCAGTGTGTGAGTGATGTCACTGGGTGTGTCTGACTGCGGGTGTGGCTTCTTGGCCTATAAAGCCTGAGTGTCTTGCATGGTTCAGTAGGTTGCTTCAGCCCTGCTAGCTGGAGCAGCCTCCTGTGTATTTGACCTGCCTGTGAGAGCCACCCCTGTGGTCATAAAAAAGAATTCTTGCCATGTTGATGTCTTTATGTGTGTTGTTGTATGTTGTTCTGTTGGGACCTTTTTATGTTTCTGTTCAGCATACGGTTCTGGGTTCCTGTCTGCGCAGGGATCCAGTCAGCAAGGCTGTGGCAGGTTGGTGGAACTTGGTGTTCGCCTGCCATTCCCGTGAGGCTGTTCATGTTCCCCTTTTCCCAACAGCTTGGCCATTGAGACTCCTGCTCCTCCGTGCCAAGGAGGAGTAGGTCGTCTTACCCAGCTCCTAGCTCAGGGACCTGCGGAGGGTAAGACAGGGCTCCGAGGTTCCTGCGCATGGGTCCTCCTACCTTAAAGGTCGGCCCATGCAGGTTAGGAGTTAGGGTCAGGGTAGGGATGCGTGAGGAGGTGACCTGCTCCCTATCCTGTTCTCATGGCCGAGTAGCCACTACACCACCTGGCATCGCACGGCTGAGGGTTTCCCCCATCCTCAGCCGTGACACATGGGCCACACGAGATTTCATGAAGTAATATTTTTTATTTTTTATTTTACACTGTAATATTGCTATCAGATGCCATGATCAGCTATGAACGCGGCAGCTGAGGGGTACAATGATGGGGAGCGGCACAATCGCCGCTCACTATCATTGCACCCACTACTTGCACTTTTGTAAAATTTGCCAAAGCAACCGAAACTAATTTTTGAGTACTCTATTCAACACTACTGAATATAGTTGGCCGGACTCCTAACAGAACTATAAGTCAAATCTATTTTAGAGTAAAAATATAACACATACAAAAATATTAAAATATTGTTTTGGTTCATTTTCCACCAGAAAAGTGATTTATCCTCTAAATCAAATCCAAAAGAACGCAACACAAGACTTGTTGATATTATGACTACTGCACACAGTAAAACAAACTATCAAGAGATAATTGTTGAAATAGAAAAAGAAACAATTTTCTCAGTGACTAAAACAGAACTTAAACAGAACTGAAATTTCATTTAGATTTGTATTGTACAAAGAAGTTTGATTAATTTCCTGGCTATGATTCTGTTGATTTCCAATTACAGAGATCCATGTCTTTGCAGTTATGACACAACCATATCAATCTTTGTAAGTGCTTGCTATGAAAACCTTTAATTACTGAATACAGAAAGCTGTGACATAAAGGAAATGCAAAGTCTACAGTTGAGGAGGCAGTTATTTCTTGGAAGAAGATCATAGAGAAAAAAAAGATTTAAAAAACACAAACCAATTCTTGCATTTTTTGTAATTGTTCTTTCTTCATACACGTTGACACAGTGTGCAGTCTGACATTCAGCATAAACCATTCCTGTCTTTCAAATAATTAGAGGACTGTTTTCTGTAGTCTAACTTGTTTATTGGCAAAACAGGAGTATTTGAGTGTGATCAATTGGTAAAACTATAAGAATACAAATAACATGTATAAGTATAAAGCATAACATGTATCAGCAGAAAGCGTAGAACAGCATGTATTATAACATTACATTAACACTGTGCACATGTTCAAATTGGCTGTCTATACATAAGAATGCATGTCTAGCATCTAACAATTACAACCTCTTTCTCTAAGTAACACTTATACCTAGCTAAACTGCACTGCATAACACAATATCCCTGAGACAGAGGTAGAGGTCTTACCATATATGCTGGCACAAGGATGGTGGGGTTTGAAAAAGAGATATGCAGGAGACAGCACTGTGATGTCCTGTAACATGAAGACTGGAGACTGGGCTTCTCTTTCCCAGGATGCATTACAGTCCCACAATGCTTTGCACCTCCCACAATACAATAATCTTTATTAACAGAAAAACAAGGTGTAGTACATTTCTAAGACAGCTAGATGGTGCTATTACCAAACTTATAACGACAGCAATAGTAAACCCTGGCTGACGTGAAATAGGATTAAATTCAAACCCTGCTGGGCAGAACACTCCCCGTCGTGTCAACAGACGCCACTACTAGGTCTCTCAGCTGAAAACAACAAAACAAGCTCCGCTGCTGGTCTGAAGAATCATTTTCATTTGCCAAGCTTCCAGATCTTGACCTCGGCTTTGTGCATGTTCCCATCCTTGCTTGGAAATGTGTTGGTGGTGAGGCCCAGTGTTTTGCACTAGCGTAAATACCTCTAGTGTGCCGTGTAGCTGACCAAGGACCGAATACATATAGACCAACGTTGGTGAATGGAGGATCTGTACTGAGTCTCTCGGTTGGGAGACTGGCCATTTTTGGGTTCTGGGACATGATACGAAGTTTGCGACGGGTAACACAGTTGCACAAACACGGGTGAACAGCACTCCTTAGTAATAATGTTGCGGGTGCTCATCTCCAGGTAGGGTGGTAAAAAGCCCCCCAAAAAGCAACTGATGGATATAAAAAAAAAAAATGGAGACAGCACGTCCAAAACAATACAATTAACTTCATTGGCATCAGCGGTTAGACATCGTACAAAACAATAATAACATACCTTGTTTGTTATGTGCAGGTAAGTGTGGGCGGGTAACCTGTAGTTGTGTGGCTATGAAGAACGCCATGTGGGATGCCAGGCCATGTTAGATTCTGGTGGAACACAGTACTTCCGGGGGCATCACTTCCGGTGCCGGACTCTTGTGGACCGCATTTGCGTTCCAACCCGGCACTTCCGGTTACGTCACATCCAGAATACACGGAACTCTCTTTCAGCTAATACAACAAGATCAATGTGTTCGCATATGGGGCTGTAGGATAGGTAATTAGTGCACATTGTGAAGGAAATTGGGCGTCAAGCAGTGGATTGCTGTAGCATTCCACGGCCCCCAATCTAATTTCCGGTTGGCTTCATCCGATGTGGAGGCTCCAATATGTAAAATGGAACGCATGCACAATAACATATAGCGTGTATGTCAATAAACGGGGCCGTTGTGCCCATGCGCAGATTAGAGGGCTTAGAACTGGGAATATGCATACAGGATTGACGCACGCGCAATGGAATAAAGCGCTTCTGTGAAAGACAAGTATGCTTGTGCGCAAATAAAGGGGCAAATATAGGCTCCGCCAACATTTGAAGATGAGCTTGCTCACACACCTTTTTGCTCCAACAATCCATAGTCCGGCAGCTCGCATATTTCCTTCAGTAGGCAATCGTCCCTGGTGTTTCAAATGAATGTGATGATGTTGCATGAGCAGGGTCGTGACAAGGTGATGTCCGGGAATTATTATAGGATGTTTTTCCATGAATTCCGCTGTGGTTTCTTGAAGACGGACTCCTATTCTTATCAACCCATTTTGGTCAATGATGGGATCAAGCTTCTTCAAAGCGCTGTCCTTAGAAACTGTTTGGCCTCTGCTGAAGTAGTCTATCTCTTTAGCATAACATTCATGTTGTATAGTGCAACTTAAACGTTTTTGGACTTTTCAAGATGAGCAGTGGTACAGGCGTGTTTGCAGTGATACCAACCTTTGCAGGGCTTCTTACTCACAGGTAATGCAGATTTGTAAGACTGAGCTATATGAACTAGACAGGCTCAGGGGCGTATCTATCACGAGGCAAACAAGGCATTTGCCTGGGGCGGCACTTGCCAATGGGGCGGCAAAATGCCTTGTTTGCCTAGTTAGTTTTTCCCCTTGCTTTGTCCGATGCTTGCCGATCCTTTACTATGCCGCTGCGAGCGGCAGCCTCGCCGGCGCCGCATAGTGAAGGAGTGACTTACTACTTACTTCCTCCTCCCTGTGTTTCCGGAATTTTCACCTACCCGGCCTTGCTACCCACGTCACTTCTAGTAGTGACGTGAGAGGTGCGTCTCTCCCCTCGGCTCTGTTTCCTGGCTCTTACACTTCAGGAAGAGTCGGGCTGGAACGCACATGCGTTCCACATATGACTGGCACCAGCATCCGGATGTGGTCTAACCGGAAGTGACGACCTCTACAGCTCGTTTTTGGAACGCAGATGCGCTCCACCTGCACTTGACTTCCTCAGGCGTCCCTCATGGCTTCAACACCACACTTCATGGCGTTACTCATGGCTCCAACACTACAGGACCAGGTCCAGGCAGAGGAACAAATGTGAGTGAGACGAGAGAGTTAAAAAGCAAATAGTGCACGTGCACAGTGAGAGTGAGACTCATAAATAAATGTGGTATATGTGTCAGACTGTCTATGGTGGCCCTGACCTCTCCTTGAGGCTGCCCCATACAGACTGTATGGGGCAGCCTCAAGGAGAGGCCAGGGCCACCATAGACAGTCTGACACACATACCACATTTATTTATGACACAGTGCAGAGTGCACTATTTGCTTGTGGCAGCCCCCATACAGTTTAGTGTCTCCTTGTGGCTGCCCCGGTCCCCGCCCCCCATACAGTATAACGTCTCCTTATGTCTGCCCCCATACAGTATGTATAATGTCTCCTTGTGGCTGCCCCTGCCCCCATACAGTATAACGTCTCGTTGAGGCTGCCCCCATACAGTATAACGTCTCGTTGAGGCTGCCCCCATACAGTATAACGTCTCATAGAGGCTTCCCCCATACAGTATAACGTCTCCTTGAGGCTGCCCCCATACAGTATAACGTCTCGTTGAGGCTGCCCCCATACAGTATAACGTCTCGTTGAGGCTGCCCCCATACAGTATAATGTCTCGTTAAGGCTGCCCCCATACAGTATAACGTCTCCTTGAGGCTGCCCCCATACAGTATAACGTCTCCTTGTGTTTTTTTCTTTTAAATGGGTATTTATTGCGATATATATATCATTATCGCGATAAATTTCTTAATATGGTTATGCAAAACAGGAAAGGGTGGAGCCTAAAGAGGAAGGGTGGGGTTTACAGAGGAAGGGGTTTGGCCGTGACAGGAAGGGGTGGGTCAAATTTATATTAGGGGGGTGCCCGAGTTTAGTCTCGCCTAGGGCAGCACAAAACCAAGATACACCACTGGACAGGCTACAGCATGAATGAGTGACATCCAGGTGGAGAACCTGCCAAAGCGATGGGATTTGAGTTGGTGGTCAGAAGTCACTATACGTAGAGTGATACTTCAGGTCGGATTTCTTTATCTGTATCTGGGTCTACCAATTCGAATGTGTTGGATCCGATGTTGCAAGAAGTTGAACGGTGCAGGAATGCAGGACCCTTAAACCATGTTGTGTCTTGGTGCAACGGATCGAGTTGCGTGGTCCGCAGGATTATGCTGTGTGGGCACGTAGTGCCACTGTTTAGGACAAGTGGATCTCCTGATCCTTAGCACCCGATTGTAGACATAGACGTAAAAGCATCTGGTTTCATTGCAAATGCATCCTAGGACTACCTTGCTGTCCTTGTAAAACTCAACTTCCTCTATATCCAGATTTATTTCAGAAGTTATAAGTTCAGCCAACTCCACTGCAAGCACAGCAGCGCAGAGGTCCAGTCTGGGTATTGTGTTCACGGTGTGGCGCCAGTTTGGTCCAGCTCTTGACAAACCCAATATGGCATTGTATTATGATGTCAATGGTGTGTAGGTATGCTATGGCAGCAATTACCTTGACTGAAGCATCACAGAAGATATATAGTCTTTGCATCTTGACTTCAGTAGATGACACAGAAGCATATGGTCGTGCCACATGAAGCCTGTACAAAGCTTTGATAGACTTCTTGCAACCTGTCCACAGATCCTTTTTCTCCATGGGAAGCGGATCATCCCAATCAGACGTCTCTGTGGTGAAGTCCCTTAGCATCTTTTTTCCTTGGATGGTAACAGGCCCTACGAATCCCAGAGGATCATATAAGCTGTTTATGGTGGACAGAACTCCTCTGCATGTAAAGGGCTTCTCTTCCTTGCTAATTTCGAAGGTGAATGTGTCTGCCTTTAAATCCCAGAGCAAACCGAGGCTCCGCTGCATAGGAAGGGAGTGGGTGCTAAGATCCAAGTCCTTTAGATCACTTGAATGGTCTTGGGGTGATAAGGCTTCCATTAACTCACGGCTGTTGGAGGCAATTTTGTGCAACCTCAAATTAGATAACGTGAGCATCTCTTGAGCCCTTTTCAGGAGACTGGTTGTGGTCTCGTTCGTGGGTGTGGATTTCAGGCAGTCGTTCATGTAGAAATCTTTTTCCACAAAAGATATGACATCTGACCCATATTTTGCTTCACCCTCTTGGGCTAAATGTCTGAGATCATAGATAGCTACTGCAGGAGAAGGACTGTTTCCGAAGATGTGCACTCTCATTTGATACTCTACAATGTCTTCATTGGAGTTGTAGTTGTTTCTATGTTCTTCCTTGACAAGAAAGCAGTGAAACATCTGTTGTATGTTGGCCATAAATGCTACAGAATCTCTGCGGAAGCGTAGAAGTACCTCGGAGTCCTTTACATATCTCTGTACAGTGAGAAGTGACTACTGCGGGGTCTATGTGTCTATCTGCTTCCCGTCATGCTCCTCTGCCTGGGGTGATACCTGAAGAGATGGTCCAGGGTGTAATGTCATGTTGTGTTCTGTGCTACCGCATTCTGTGCATGTCACACTGACCGTACAGTTCCTGGCAAAGTGTGATGTTGTAGTGCAGCACCTGAAGCAGATGTTTTCTTTGAGGTATTCTTTGTGGTCCTTTAAAGACTTCTCCCTGAAGGTTCTGCATTTTAGTAGAGAATGTGTTTGTTTTTGTGCATGGGGCATTCTTTGGTAAGATATTTGAGTTTGTTCTCTTCTTGAGAAGACTTAAACGGCCTGTAAGGAGAACCTGTGGAGGCAACATTAGTTTTGTGGACTGTTACTGGTGTTTTATGAAGTTTGACACCAGGTTAGTGGGACATGACAATGTAAAGTCAAAACTGGGATCATTTCTAATTCTCGCCTGTTGAGCAACAAGGTCTAGAAACACCATGACGGGGGGAAATGGTACATTATGAACCTGCTTATAATGAAAACCATGCGCGATCCACTTCTCCTGTAGGTTATAAGTGAGTTTTTGGACAATCGGGTTGACACTTATGGCTGTGTCCAGGAATGCTAGCCATGGCAGATCTCCTTCTGCCTGAGCAACCTGCACCTCTATTAACAAGTCGCTGAGTTCCCTGAGCTTCTGGTGACCGCTACCCACTATTCTGGGAAAATGATTAATTCTGTTAAATAAAGCATTTTCTATAGCTTCTATTGACTCATAACACTCATCAAGTCTTACCCACACCATCTTTAGGCCTTTGCCAGGATAGTTTATGTTAATGTCTCTGATTCTTTTGGTGTGTTCAGCAGACTCACTTCCAAGCCACTTTACCAAGAGATCTAACTTCTCTCTATAGGAAAGATCTAAGTCCCTTATAGCGTTCTGGAAGGAGTCTCACCATGCCCTGTAGTTCTCTGGGCGATCGGTGAACTTTATATGTCCTTTGGTAAAAAGCTCCCATTTAGCAAAGAACTTAGCGAAGTCCATGGCTGCCTGGTTAGCGCCAATACGACCGGGTGTGTTGTTGTTGTTATGCTGCATGTGTGGTGTATCATCATACCTTTTAGGGGTTTCTGGCTTAGGGAAGTCTGTATAAAACCATTCTGACGCGAAGGGTGTCCCTTTAAGTTGAAGTGAAGGTTGTAGTTTTCGTTCTGTAGGGCGGTAGCTGTGGTCAGCATCGCCTTGTTGTATACTGTTCTGCTTGAGGTACTGTGGTTCAAGGTAGGAGCTTTGTAACTCTCTATTAGCTGGCTGATGTACTGGATCACAGTTGTCATCTGTCTTGGGATGCTGATGGACATCTGTGCTGGATCTTGTTCATCTAGGTCAGGCCACAGTATTTGGCTGTGTTTCTCAGATTCTGGGAACTCCAAGGCTTCCAGGTACTCTGCTTTGGCAATTGCGGCTGTCGCTTCTTTCTCTGTGGCGAGTTTTTCCATTAATGCTTACTATTATATATTTCCTTTGATGATGGCAAGTACAGTGTATTTTAAACCACAAACATAGATAGGTCACAGTGACCCAATGCACCACCTGAATAACTGTTATATATTCCCTTTGACGTAGATAAGTACAGTGTATTTAAAAAAAAAAAATTGTATATATATATATATATATATATATATATATATATATATATGTAGGTCACATCGACCCAATTAACGGGCTGAATAACTAACTATAATATATTTTTTTTTACGTTGGCAAGTATAGTGTATTTTAAACCACAAAAAATATATAGGTAGGTCACAGTGATCCAATTCACCATCTGAATAAGTGTTATATATTTCCTTTGATGACGGCAAGTACAGTGTATTTTAAACCATAAATATAGACAGGTCACAGCAACCCAATTAACTGGTTAAATAATTTGACAGTGTCAAGTAAAGTTTTTTTGCACCCAAAAAATAGGTATGTCTTACTCACACATTTATTAGACTGATTAATACATCTCCCTGTCACTGGTGCAAAGGGGTAGGATTGCACCAGAAAAAACGTCACCGTCAGTATGGTATTTCTATCTCACTGGTGAAACGGAGCTGTATTGCACCCCTCAATAATGAAAACAGATCACCCTGAGACTTCTTATAAAAAAAATAAAGTCCTAACACTCTCCCTGCCTGCAGCAACGTCCTGTCCCTACACTAATCAGAGCAGAATGGTGGCGCACCATGTGATCCAGCATTTATTCATGCATGGTCATAATGGTGCGCCAGCCAATCACAGCCATGCCAACTAGGCATGACTGTGAAGGCTTCCAAGTGCCCACAGCTTAAAGGATTCTGTCACATCGTTTTAGCTTATAGAGCTGCGGACATGCATGGCTAGATCGCCGCTAGCATGTCCACAATATACCTGTCCCATAGCACTGTGTCCTTTTATTGTGTTTAAAAAATTATTTTATAGATATGTAAATTACCCTGGTAAGGAGCCCAAGGTGCTGTACTAACCTTCTTGGAGCCCAGCCACGCCCCCCTGTGAAGGAGCCCAGCACCTCCTGCGTTCTCTGAATATCCTCCTTGCTCACAGTTAGATTGCCGTTTGCGCAGTGCCGGTATAGTGTTCTTTCCCTGTGCTGGCATCAGCCTCAGGGAAGGAACTGCGCATGCACGAGCTCGCGCATCGCAAGATTACGGTGATCTATCTGTGAGCAAGGAGGAGATTTGAAGAACACAGGCATGTTTTTCCCACCCTGCTATCCCAGAGCCATAACTTTTTTAGTTTTCCATTCACATAGACAATTGAGGGCTTATTGCAGGACAAGTTGTACTTTCTAATGGCACCACTTAATATTGCATACAATGTAGTGAGAAGCTGGAAAAAAAACCCGAATGAAGTGAATGTTGAAAACAAAAGCACAATTCCACCACAATATTATGGGTTTTGTTTCTACGGCATTCCCTATGCGGTAAAACTGACCCATGACTTTTATTCTCCAGATCAGTACAATTATGGCAATTCCACATTTATATAGTATTTCTTCTGCTTTAATACAAAACAAATTATTTTTTTCTTTTTCTTGACATAGTTTGACCCCCTCAAAACTTTTTTAAAGTTATGTCCACAGAGCTGGATGAGGGCTTATTTTCTGCAGAATGATTTTTAGTTTTTATTTATACAATTTTTGGGTGTGTGACTTTTTTCACATTTTATTAAAAAGAAATTCACTGAGATTTGAATTTAAAAAAATGTTGATTTGGCTATTTTGATTTTCTACTACGCTGTTCGCCGTATGATAATAATATTTCCATATTTTAATAGTAAGGGCATTTTTGCACAGAGCAAAGCCCATGATGTGTACTTTTTTCATTGTTCATTTTTATTCTAGGGAAAGAGGGTGATTTTAATTTAATATTTTTTTTGTTTTTAAAACCTTTGTTTACTTTTTTCTACCTTCTTTTAGGTCCCCAAAGGCCTAACATCATGTTCTCATTAGACTGATACTTCTATATATAGAATAATAGAAATAAATCCATTGACATATAGAAAATCAATATATTGCAATGTAGTTCTGATATCTTCAGGCTTATGTACATTGGAATATTCCTGTGAAAAGCATCAGAGTCTCAGGCAAGAAAAGGATACCCCGATTGCCGAGCAAAGGACCGTTCCAGGCCTGGAAGCACACCCACATTTGACCACAACATCTAAGAGGGTTAAATGCCAAGTGGTCGCAACCTTTAAAGACCCAAATTCCGCTGTTCTATTACGGTAGAGGTTAAGAGTAAATATTGTCCTTTTGGGATTCCTCTTTTCAGGGCGTAGGGGTGGGCACTGTCCCCTGTTGCTGTGCTTCTTCAAAATACTTCAGTTTCGATGTTCCCGTTTATTTCTTGTTTCAGGAGTACTAATTCATGCTTCTGAACTTCATGTGTGAATTTGAGACTCACATTGTTATCATTTATCTCATTCACAAGACTCATGAATCCCTCCTTTGTACTGGACCAGTTATAAACCAGTAGTAAATCTTAGCCATAGGTTTATAGACCCTTGTCAGGGTCCATTTGTTTGCCAAAGATAATTATGATCTCCCACCAGCCCAGGAACAAATTGGCATATATAGGAAAACAAGCTCTCTGCACAGCCATACCCCTGAGCTGGTGGTAAGAATGATGCAAAGATTTTAAAAAAATCCTCGTCAGATTAAATTCTAGTAATTCCATGATGAATTTGTTATGTTGACTGAGCTTAGTGTCCCAAGAAGAATAGAAGGTACATGTTGCCCATTTTTGTGATGTCTCGACTAAAGCCTCTACAATATTGAGTCAAAGATCATATTGTCCTCTAATCGTATATCATGTAGCTTGGAAAGTAAGTCTGATGTATCCTCTATCGATGAGGAAAAAGTTAAAACAAATGGATGTAGAATTTCATCAACATACCATCCCACATTTTGACTAATGCTGCTTACCGCTAAAATGATGGGTCTTCCTTTTAAGGGCTGTAGACCTTTATGGGTTTTAGGTAACGTATAAAAAGCATCCAAAATTGGGTGTGTTGGTATCAATAATTCAGATTCCTCTTAAACTTTTAGTCTGCCTTTCAAGGTTTGAGAAACAATTTTCAATTCATATTGGAATCTTTGAGTGAGTTTTTATTTCTTATATTCCACCTTATTGAGATCTTGAATCAGTAGGTTGTAATTTTCTCACAAACACTATTAAATCTTTAATCCAAATGAATATCTCATAGGGTAGTCTATGTACATAGGATAGACCCTTCCTGAGAATCCTCACTTCAGTGACGGTTAGAGTTTATGATTGGGGATGAGCGAACTCGAACTGTATAGTTCGGGTTCGTACCGAATTTTGGGGTGTCCGTGACACGGACCCGAACCCGGACATTTTCGTAAAAGTCCGGGTTCGGGTTCGGTGTTCGTCGCTTTCTTGGCGCTTTTGTGACGCTTTCTTGGCGCTTTTTGAAAGGCTGCAAAGCAGCCAATCAACAAGCGTCATACTACTTGCCCCAAGAGGCCATCACAGCCATGCCTACTATTGGCATGGCTGTGATTGGCCAGAGCACCATGTGACCCAGCCTCTATTTAAGCTGGAGTCACATAGCGCCGCCCGTCACTCTGCTCTGATTAGCGTAGGGAGAGGTTGCGGCTGCGACAGTAGGGCGAGATTAGGCAGATTAACTCCTCCAAAGGACGTGATTAATCGATCGATCTGCAGCTGTGCATCATTGAGCTGCTGAAATTCAATTGCTCACTGTTTTTAGGCTGCCCAGACCGTTTGTCAGTCACATTTTTCTGGGGTGATCGGCGGCCATTTTGTGTCTTGTGGTGCGCCAGCACAAGCTGCGACCAAGTGCATTTAACCCTCAATGGTGTGGTTGTTTTTTGGCTAAAGCCTACATCAGGGTGAAGCTGTCACACCAAGTGCATTTAACCAGCAATAGTCTGTTTATTTTTTGGCCATATACTACATCAGGGGCAAGCTGCGCCTGTCACCAAGTGCATTTAACCCTCAATGGTGTGGTTGTTTTTTGGCTAAAGCCTACATCAGGGTGAAGCTGTCACACCAAGTGCATTTAACCAGCAATAGTCTGTTCATTTTTTGGCCATATACTACATCAGGGGCAAGCTGCGCCCGTCACCAAGTGCATTTAACCCTCAGTAGTGTGGTTGGTCAAGCTGTCACACCAAGTGCATTTAACCAGCAATAGTCTGTTCGTTTTTTGGCCATATACTACATCAGGGGCAAGCTGCGCCTGTCACCAAGTGCATTTAACCCTCAATGGTGTGGTTGTTTTTTGGCTAAAGCCTACATCAGGGTGAAACTGTCACACCAAGTGCATTTAACTAGCAATAGTCTGTTCATTTTTTGGCCATATACTATATCAGGGGCAAGCTGCGCCCGTCACCAAGTGCATTTAACCCTCAGTAGTGTGGTTGGTCAAGCTATCACACCAAGTGCATTTAACCAGCAATAGTCTGTTCATTTTTTGGCCATATACTAAATCAGGGGCAAGCTGCGCCCGTCACCAAGTGCATTTAACCAGCAATAGTCTGTTCATTTTTTGGCTATATACTACATCAAGGGCAAGCTGCGCCCGTCACCAAGTGCATTTAACCCTCAATGGTGTGGTTGTTTTTTGGCTAAAGCCTACATCAGGGTGAAGCTGTCACACCAAGTGCATTTAACCAGCAATAGTCTGTTAATTTTTTGGCCATATACTAAATCAGGGGCAAGCTGCGCCCGTCACCAAGTGCATTTAACCCTCAGTAGTGTGGTTGGTCAAGCTATCACACCAAGTGCATTTAACCAGCAATAGTCTGTTCATTTTTTGGCCATATACTAAATCAGGGGCAAGCTGCGCCCGTCACCAAGTGCATTTAACCAGCAATAGTCTGTTCATTTTTTGGCCATATACTACATCAGGGGCAAGCTGCGCCCGTCACCAAGTGCATTTAACCCTCAGTAGTGTGGTTGGTCAAGCTATCACACCAAGTGCATTTAACCAGCAATAGTCTGTTCATTTTTTGGCCATATACTAAATCAGGGGCAAGCTGCGCCCGTCACCAAGTGCATTTAACCAGCAATAGTCTGTTCATTTTTTGGCCATATACTACATCAGGGGCAAGCTGCGCCCGTCACCAAGTGCATTTAACCCTCAGTAGTGTGGTTGGTCAAGCTATCACACCAAGTGCATTTAACCAGCAATAGTCTGTTCATTTTTTGGCCATATACTACATCAGGGGCAAGCTGCGCCCGTCACCAAGTGCATTTAACCCTCAGTAGTGTGGTTGGTCAAGCTGTGACACCAAGTGCATTTAACCAGCAATAGTCTGTTCATTTTTTGGCCATATACTACATCAGGGGCAAGCTGCGCCCGTCACCAAGTGCATTTAACCAGCAATAGTGTGGTTATTTTTTGGCCATATCCCAGTCTAATTCTGTCACTAAATCCATACCGGTCACCCAGCGCCTAAATACTAGGCCTCAAATTTATATCCCGCTAAATATGTCGTTACCGCTGTACTGTTGTGGCTGGGCAAGTTATTTAGTGTCCGTCAAAGCACATTTTTTGTTCAGGGTTGAAATATAATTCCCAATTTAGCAATTTCATAATTTAGTGGTTTCTGCTATATCAGAGCTATTTGAAATCTATCCCTAAAAGGGTATATAATATTCAAGGTGCACATAGGGTCATTCAGAATAACTTCACACACACGCTACTGTGCATTTCCAAGTCCAATTCTGTTAGTAAATCCATACCGGTCACCCAGCGCCTAAATACTAGGCCTCAAATTTATATCCCGCTAAATCTCTCGTTACCGCTGTCCTGTTGTGGCTGGGAAAGTTATTTAGTGTCTGTCAAAGCACATTTTTTGTTCTGGGTTGAAATACAATTCCCAATTTAGCAATTTCATAATTTAGTGGTTTCTGCTATATCAGAGCTATTTGAAATCTATCCCTAAAAGGGTATATAATATTCAAGGTGCACATAGGGTCATTCAGAATAACTTCACACACACGCTACTGTGCATTTCCAAGTCCAATTCTGTTAGTAAATCCATACCGGTCACCCAGCGCCTAAATACTAGGCCTCAAATTTATATCCCGCTAAATCTCTCGTTACCGCTGTCCTGTTGTGGCTGGGAAAGTTATTTAGTGTCCGTCAAAGCACATTTTTTGTTCTGGGTTGAAATACAATTCCCAATTTAGCAATTTCATAATTTAGTGGTTCCTGCTATATCAGAGCTATTTGAAATCTATCCCTAAAAGGGTATATAATATTCAAGGTGCACATAGGGTCATTCAGAATAACTTCACACACACGCTACTGTGCATTTCCAAGTCTAATTCTGTCACTAAATCCATACCGGTCACCCAGCGCCTAAATACTAGGCCTCAAATTTATATCCCGCTAAATCTCTCGTTACCGCTGTCCTGTTGTGGCTGGGAAAGTTATTTAGTGTCCGTCAAAGCACATTTTTTGTTCTGGGTTGAAATACAATTCCCAATTTAGCAATTTCATAATTTAGTGGTTTCTGCTATATCAGAGCTATTTGAAATCTATCCCTAAAAGGGTATATAATATTCAAGGTGCACATAGGGTCATTCAGAATAACTTCACACACGCTACTGTGCATTTCCAAGTCCAATTCTGTTAGTAAATCCATACCGGTCACCCAGAGCCTAAATACTAGGCCTCAAATTTATATCCCGCTAAATCTCTCGTTACCGCTGTCCTGTTGTGGCTGGGAAAGTTATTTAGTGTCCGTCAAAGCACATTTTTTGTTCTGGGTTGAAATACAATTCCCAATTTAGCAATTTCATAATTTAGTGGTTTCTGCTATATCAGAGCTATTTGAAATCTATCCCTAAAAGGGTATATAATATTCAAGGTGCACATAGGGTCATTCAGAATAACTTCACACACGCTACTGTGCATTTCCAAGTCCAATTCTGTTAGTAAATCCATACCGGTCACCCAGCGCCTAAATACTAGGCCTCAAATTTATATCCCGCTAAATCTCTCGTTACCGCTGTCCTGTTGTGGCTGGGAAAGTTATTTAGTGTCCGTCAAAGCACATTTTTTGTTCTGGGTTGAAATACAATTCCCAATTTAGCAATTTCATAATTTAGTGGTTTCTGCTATATCAGAGCTATTTGAAATCTATCCCTAAAGGGTATATAATATTCAAGGTGCACATAGGGTCATTCAGAATAACTTCACACACGCTACTGTGCATTTCCAAGTCCAATTCTGTTAGTAAATCCATACCGGTCACCCAGCGCCTAAATACTAGGCCTCAAATTTATATCCCGCTAAATCTCTCGTTACCGCTGTCCTGTTGTGGCTGGGAAAGTTATTTAGTGTCCGTCAAAGCACATTTTTTGTTCTGGGTTGAAATACAATTCCCAATTTAGCAATTTCATAATTTAGTGGTTTCTGCTATATCAGAGCTATTTGAAATCTATCCCTAAAAGGGTATATAATATTCAAGGTGCACATAGGGTCATTCAGAATAACTTCACACACACGCTACTGTGCATTTCCAAGTCTAATTCTGTCACTAAATCCATACCGGTCACCCAGCGCCTAAATACTAGGCCTCAAATTTATATCCCGCTAAATCTCTCGTTACCGCTGTCCTGTTGTGGCTGGGAAAGTTATTTAGTGTCTGTCAAAGCACATTTTTTGTTCTGGGTTGAAATACAATTCCCAATTTAGCAATTTCATAATTTAGTGGTTTCTGCTATATCAGAGCTATTTGAAATCTATCCCTAAAAGGGTATATAATATTCAAGGTGCACATAGGGTCATTCAGAATAACTTCACAAACACGCTACTGTGCATTTCCAAGTCCAATTCTGTTAGTAAATCCATACCGGTCACCCAGCGCCTAAATACTAGGCCTCAAATTTATATCCCGCTAAATCTCTCGTTACCGCTGTCCTGTTGTGGCTGGGAAAGTTATTTAGTGTCCGTCAAAGCACATTTTTGGTTCTGGGTTGAAATACAATTCCCAATTTAGCAATTTCATAATTTAGTGGTTTCTGCTATATCAGAGCTATTTGAAATCTATCCCTAAAAGGGTATATAATATTCAAGGTGCACATAGGGTCATTCAGAATAACTTCACACACACGCTACTGTGCATTTCCAAGTCCAATTCTGTTAGTAAATCCATACCGGTCACCCAGCGCCTAAATACTAGGCCTCAAATTTATATCCCGCTAAATCTCTCGTTACCGCTGTCCTGTTGTGGCTGGGAAAGTTATTTAGTGTCCGTCAAAGCACATTTTTTGTTCTGGGTTGAAATACAATTCCCAATTTAGCAATTTCATAATTTAGTGGTTCCTGCTATATCAGAGCTATTTGAAATCTATCCCTAAAAGGGTATATAATATTCAAGGTGCACATAGGGACATTCAGAATAACTTCACACACACGCTACTGTGCATTTCCAAGTCTAATTCTGTCACTAAATCCATACCGGTCACCCAGCGCCTAAATACTAGGCCTCAAATTTATATCCCGCTAAATCTCTCGTTACCGCTGTCCTGTTGTGGCTGGGAAAGTTATTTAGTGTCCGTCAAAGCACATTTTTTGTTCTGGGTTGAAATACAATTCCCAATTTAGCAATTTCATAATTTAGTGGTTTCTGCTATATCAGAGCTATTTGAAATCTATCCCTAAAAGGGTATATAATATTCAAGGTGCACATAGGGTCATTCAGAATAACTTCACAAACACGCTACTGTGCATTTCCAAGTCCAATTCTGTTAGTAAATCCATACCGGTCACCCAGCGCCTAAATACTAGGCCTCAAATTTATATCCCGCTAAATCTCTCGTTACCGCTGTCCTGTTGTGGCTGGGAAAGTTATTTAGTGTCCGTCAAAGCACATTTTTGGTTCTGGGTTGAAATACAATTCCCAATTTAGCAATTTCATAATTTAGTGGTTTCTGCTATATCAGAGCTATTTGAAATCTATCCCTAAAAGGGTATATAATATTCAAGGTGCACATAGGGTCATTCAGAATAACTTCACACACACGCTACTGTGCATTTCCAAGTCTAATTCTGTTAGTAAATCCATACCGGTCACCCAGCGCCTAAATACTAGGCCTCAAATTTATATCCCGCTGAATTTGAATACAATACATTGGGCCAAATAATATTTTTGTTGTTGTGGTGAACCATAACAATGAGGAAAACATCTAGTAAGGGACGCGGACGTGGACATGGTCGTGGTGGTGTTAGTGGACCCTCTGGTGCTGGGAGAGGACGTGGCCGTTCTGCCACATCCACACGTCCTAGTGTACTAACTACCTCAGGTCCCAGTAGCCGCCAGAATTTACGGCGATATATGGTGGGGCCTAATGCCGTTCTAAGGATGGTACGGCCTGAGCAGGTACAGGCATTAGTCAATTGGGTGGCCGACAGTGGATCCAGCACGTTCACATTATCTCCCACCCAGTCTTCTGCAGAAAGCGCACAGATGGCGCCTGAAAACCAACCCCATCAGTCTGTCACATCACCCCCATGCATATCAGGGAAACTGTCTGAGCCTCAAGTTATGCAGCAGTCTCTTATGCTGTTTGAAGACTCTGCTGGCAGGGTTTCCCAAGGGCATCCACCTAGCCCTTCCCCAGCGGTGGAAGACATAGACTGCACTGACGCACAACCACTTATGTTTCCTGATGATGAGGACATGGGAATACCACCTCAGCATGTCTCTGATGATGACGAAACACAGGTGCCAACTGCTGCGTTTTTCTGCAGTGTGCAGACTGAACAGGAGGTCAGGGATCAAGACTGGGTGGAAGACGATGCAGGGGACGATGAGGTCCTAGACCCCACATGGAATGAAGGTCGTGCCACTGACTTTCACAGTTCGGAGGAAGAGGCAGTGGTGAGACCGAGCCAACAGCGTAGCAAAAGAGGGAGCAGTGGGCAAAAGCAGAACACCCGCCGCCAAGAGACTCCGCCTGCTACTGACCGCCGCCATCTGGGACCGAGCACCCCAAAGACAGCTTTAAGGAGTTCCCTGGCATGGCACTTCTTCAAACAATGTGCTGACGACAAGACCCGAGTGGTTTGCACGCTGTGCCATCAGAGCCTGAAGCGAGGCATTAACGTTCTGAACCTGAGCACAACCTGCATGACCAGGCACCTGCATGCAAAGCATGAACTGCAGTGGAGTAAACACCTTAAAACCAAGGAAGTCACTCAGGCTCCCCCTGCTACCTCTTCTGCTGCTGCCGCCTCGGCCTCTTCTGCTGCTGCCGCCTCGGCCTCTTCCTCCGCCTCTGGAGGAACGTTGGCACCTGCCGCCCAGCAAACAGGGGATGTACCACCAACACCACCACCTCTGTCACCAAGCGTCTCAACCATGTCACACGGCAGCGTTCAGCTCTCCATCTCACAAACATTTGAGAGAAAGCGTAAATTCCCACCTAGCCACCCTCGATCCCTGGCCCTGAATGCCAGCATTTCTAAACTACTGGCCTATGAAATGCTGTCATTTAGGCTGGTGGACACAGACAGCTTCAAACAGCTCATGTCGCTTGCTGTCCCACAGTATGTTGTTCCCAGCCGCCACTACTTCTCCAAGAGAGCCGTGCCTTCCCTGCACAACCAAGTATCCGATAAAATCAAGTGTGCACTGCGCAACACCATCTGTAGCAAGGTCCACCTAACCACAGATACGTGGACCAGTAAGCACGGCCAGGGACGCTATATCTCCCTAACTGCACACTGGGTAAATGTAGTGGCAGCTGGGCCCCAGGCGGAGAGCTGTTTGGCCCACGTCCTTCCGCCGCCAAGGATCGCAGGGCAACATTCTTTGCCTCCTGTTGCCACCTCCTCCTTCTCGGCTTCCTCCTCCTCTTCTTCCACCTGCTCATCCAGTCAGCCACACACCTTCACCACCAACTTCAGCACAGCCCGGGGTAAACGTCAGCAGGCCATTCTGAAACTCATATGTTTGGGGGACAGGCCCCACACCGCACAGGAGTTGTGGCGGGGTATAGAACAACAGACCGACGAGTGGTTGCTGCCGATGAGCCTCAAGCCCGGCCTGGTGGTGTGTGATAATGGGCGAAATCTCGTTGCAGCTCTGGGACTAGCCAATTTGACGCACATCCCTTGCTTGGCGCATGTGCTGAATTTGGTGGTGTAGAAGTTCATACACAACTACCCCGACATGTCAGAGCTGCTGCATAAAGTGCGGGCCGTCTGTTCGCGCTTCCGGCGTTCACATCCTGCTGCTGCTCGCCTGTCTGCGCTACAGCGTAACTTCGGCCTTCCCGCTCACCGCCTCATATGCGACGTGCCCACCAGGTGGAACTCCACCTTGCACATGCTGGACAGACTGTGCGAGCAGCAGCAGGCCATAGTGGAGTTTCAGCTGCAGCACGCACGGGTCAGTCGCACTACAGAACAGCACCACTTCACCACCAATGACTGGGCCTCCATGCGAGACCTGTGTGCCCTGTTGCGCTGTTTCGAGTACTCCACCAACATGGCCAGTGGCGATGACGCCGTTATCAGCGTTACAATACCACTTCTATGTCTCCTTGAGAAAACACTTAGGGCGATGATGGAAGAGGAGGTGGCCCAGGAGGAGGAGGAGGAGGAGGAGGAAGAGGGGTCATTTTTAGCACTTTCAGGCCAGTCTCTTCGAAGTGACTCAGAGGGAGGTTTTTGGCAACAGCAGAGGCCAGGTACAAATGTGGCCAGCCAGGGCCCACTACTGGAGGACGAGGATGAGGAGGAGGTGGAGGAGGATGAGGATGAAGCATGGTCACAGCGGGGTGGCACCCAGCGCAGCTCGGGTCCATCACTGGTGCGTGGCTGGGGGGAAAGGCAGGACGATGACGATACGCCTCCCACAGAGGACAGCTTGTCCTTACCCCTGGGCAGCCTGGCACACATGAGCGACTACATGCTGCAGTGCCTGCGCAACGACAGCAGAGTTGCCCACATTTTAACCTGTGCGGACTACTGGGTTGCCACCCTGCTGGATCCACGCTACAAAGACAATGTGCCCACCTTACTTCCTGCACTGGAGCGTGATAGGAAGATGCGCGAGTACAAGCGCACGTTGGTAGACGCGCTACTGAGAGCATTCCCAAATGTCACAGGGGAACAAGTGGAAGCCCAAGGCCAAGGCAGAGGAGGAGCAAGAGGTCGCCAAGGCAGCTGTGTCAATGCCAGCTCCTTTGAGGGCAAGGTTAGCATGGCAGAGATGTGGAAAACTTTTGTCAACACGCCACAGCTAACTGCACCACCACCTGATACGCAACGTGTTAGCAGGAGGCAACATTTCACTAACATGGTGGAACAGTACATGTGCACACCCATCCACGTACTGACTGATGGTTCGGCCCCATTCAACTTCTGGGTCTCTAAATTGTCCACGTGGCCAGAGCTAGCCTTTTATGCCTTGGAGGTGCTGGCCTGCCCGGCGGCCAGCGTTTTGTCTGAACGTGTATTCAGCACGGCAGGGGGCGTCATTACAGACAAACGCAGCCGCCTGTCTACAGCCAATGTGGACAAGCTGACGTTCATAAAAATGAACCAGGCATGGATCCCACAGGATCTGTCCGTCCCTTGTCCAGATTAGACATTAACTACCTCCCCTTAACCATATATTATTGGACTCCAGGGCACTTCCTCATTCAATCCTATTTTTATTTTCATTTTACCATTATATTGCGAGGCTACCCAAAGTTGAATGAACCTCTCCTCTGTCTGGGTGCCGGGGCCTAAATATATGCCAATGGACTGTTCCAATGTTGGGTGACGTGAAGCCTGATTCTCTGCTATGACATGCAGAATGATTCTCTGCTGACATGAAGCCAGATCCTCTGTTACGGGACCTCTCTCCTCTGCCTGGGTGCTGGGCCTAAATTTATGAAAATGGACTCTTACAGTGGTGGGTGACGTGAAGCCTGATTCTCTGCTATGATATGAAGACTGATTCTCTGCTGACATGAAGCCAGATTGTCTGTTACGGGACCTCTCTCCTCTGCCTGGGTGCTGGGCCTAAATATATGCCAATGGACTGTTGCAGTGGTGGCTGACGTGAAGCCTCATTCTCCGCTATGACATGCAGACTAATTCTCTGCTGACATGAAGCCAGATTGTCTGTTACGGGACCTCTCTCCTCTGCCTGTGTGCTGGGCCTAAATATATGCCAATAAACTGTTGCAGTGTTGGCTGACGTGAAGCCTCATTCTCTGCTATGACATGCAGACTGATTCTCTGCTGACATGAAGCCAGATTGTCTGTTACGGGACCTCTCTCCTCTGCCTGGGTGCTGGGCCTAAATATATGCCAATGGACTGTTGCAGTGGTGGGTGAGGTGAAGCCTCATTCTCTGCTATGACATGCAGACTAATTCTCTGCTGACATGAAGCCAGATTGTCTGTTACGGGACCTCTCTCCTCTGCCTGGGTGCTGGGCCTAAACTTATGAAAATGGACTCTTACAGTGGTGGCTGACGTGAAGCCTGATTCTCTGCTATGACATGAAGACTGATTCTCTGCTGACATGAAGCCAGCTCCTCTGTTACGGGACCTCTCTCCTCTGCCTGGGTGCTGGGCCTAAACTTATGAAAATGGACTCTTACAGTGGTGGGTGACGTGAAGCCTCATTCTCTGCTATGACATGCAGACTAATTCTCTGCTGACATGAAGCCAGATTGTCTGTTACGGGACCTCTCTCCTCTTCCTGGGTGCTGGGCCTAAATTTATGACAATGGACTGTTGCAGTGGTGGGTGACGTGAAGCCTGATTCTCTGCTATGACATGCAGACTGATTCTCTGCTGACATGAAGCCAGATTGTCTGTTACGGGACCTCTCTCCTCTGCCTGTGTGCTGGGCCTAAATATATGCCAATGGACTGTTGCAGTGGTGGCTGACGTGAAGCCTCATTCTCTGCTATGACATGCAGACTAATTCTCTGCTGACATGAAGCCAGATCCTCTGTTACGGGACCTCTCTCCTCTGCCTGGGTGCTGGGCCTAAATTTATGAAAATGGACTCTTACAGTGGTGGGTGACGTGAAGCCTCATTCTCTGCTATGACATGCAGACTAATTCTCTGCTGACATGAAGCCAGATTGTCTGTTACGGGACCTCTCTCCTCTGCCTGTGTGCTGGGCCTAAATATATGCCAATGGACTGTTGCAGTGGTGGCTGACGTGAAGCCTCATTCTCTGCTATGACATGCAGACTAATTCTCTGCTGACATGAAGCCAGATTCTCTGTTACGGGACCTCTCTCCTCTGCCTGTGTGCTGGGCCTAAATATATGCCAATGGACTGTTGCAGTGGTGGCTGACGTGAAGCCTCATTCTCTGCTATGACATGCAGACTGATTCTCTGCTGACATGAAGCCAGATTGTCTGTTACGGGACCTCTCTCCTCTGCCTGGGTGCTGGGCCTAAATATATGCCAATGGACTGTTGCAGTGGTGGGTGACGTGAAGCCTCATTCTCTGCTATGACATGCAGACTAATTCTCTGCTGACATGAAGCCAGATTGTCTGTTACGGGACCTCTCTCCTCTGCCTGTGTGCTGGGCCTAAATATATGCCAATGGACTGTTGCAGTGGTGGCTGACGTGAAGCCTCATTCTCTGCTATGACATGCAGACTGATTCTCTGCTGACATGAAGCCAGATTGTCTGTTACGGGACCTCTCTCCTCTGCCTGGGTGCTGGACCTAAATATATGCCAATGGACTGTTGCAGTGGTGGGTGACGTGAAGCCTCATTCTCTGCTATGACATGCAGACTAATTCTCTGCTGACATGAAGCCAGATTGTCTGTTACGGGACCTCTCTCCTCTGCCTGTGTGCTGGGCCTAAATATATGCCAATGGCCTGTTGCAGTGGTGGCTGACGTGAAGCCTCATTCTCTGCTATGACATGCAGACTGATTCTCTGCTGACATGAAGCCAGATTCTCTGTTACGGGACCTCTCTCCTCTGCCTGTGTGCTGGGCCTAAATATATGCCAATGGACTGTTGCAGTGGTGGGTGACGTGAAGCCTCATTCTCTGCTATGACATGCAGACTAATTCTCTGCTGACATGAAGCCAGATTGTCTGTTACGGGACCTCTCTCCTCTGCCTGGGTGCTGGGCCTAAACTTATGAAAATGGACTCTTACAGTGGTGGCTGACGTGAAGCCTGATTCTCTGCTATGACATGAAGACTGATTCTCTGCTGACATGAAGCCAGATCCTCTGTTACGGGACCTCTCTCCTCTGCCTGGGTGCTGGGCCTAAACTTATGAAAATGGACTCTTACAGTGGTGGGTGACGTGAAGCCTCATTCTCTGCTATGACATGCAGACTAATTCTCTGCTGACATGAAGCCAGATTGTCTGTTACGGGACCTCTCTCCTCTGCCTGGGTGCTGGGCCTAAATATATGCCAATGGACTGTTGCAGTGGTGGCTGACGTGAAGCCTCATTCTCTGCTATGACATGCAGACTAATTCTCTGCTGACATGAAGCCAGATTCTCTGTTACGGGACCTCTCTCCTCTGCCTGGGTTCCGGGGCCTAAATATCTGAGAATGGACTGTTCCAGTGGTGGGTGACGGGAAGCCAGATTCTCTGCTATGGGACCTCTCTCCAATTGATTTTGGTTAATTTTTATTTTAATTCATTTCCCTATCCACATTTGTTTGCAGGGGATTTACCTACATGTTGCTGCCTTTTGCAGCCCTCTAGCCCTTTCCTGGGCTGTTTTACAGCCTTTTTAGTGCCGAAAAGTTCGGGTCCCCATTGACTTCAATGGGGTTCGGGTTCGGTTCGAAGTTCGGATCGGGTTCGGATCCCGAACCCGAACATTTTCGGGAAGTTCGGCCGAACTTCTCGAATCCGAACATCCAGGTGTTCGCTCAACTCTATTTATGATTAAAGATTCACTTTGTCCTCATGATTAACTGAGTCATTTTATCTTTCTGATTCAACTCTCTTGTATAGGGTTTCTGAGGTAATATTTACCTAGAGGTTAGGCTGGTTGTGGTGGTTGGTCTTAAAAATGTATGTCCCCTCCATTTTTTTTATTTTCCTATTGCCCCACCAATCCCAATTACTTCCTAGAATTGTTCCTCTTCTAATATTCCTTTACATTTTGAGCCCTTGACTTGTTCCTTTGTTTTAGTTATATATGAGGATTCTTGTAGATCTTGGACAATTTGCTGTTTCCTTTCTCTTATTGTCTGTTGAAAATGCTCAATGGTACGCTTTAGAATCTGTTCTTTTTACGCAAATTGTGTATCTGCTAACAGTTTAAACACTTGTGTACACTATTCCTCTAATTGATTGGAATTTGTATCCCACTGTGCATTCCCCTCGTCTAGTAGGATATTCATGAATCTATTAGAACTCAAAGTGGCCCATTTTTCCTATTTTGACATAACCCCTGTATTCCAAATAAGTTCAGCCAGTGTTAATGTCATATGAAGTCCCATAGGTACAATATTGTTAGCTGTATAATTCTCTAGGGATTTAATTTCACAATATCATTTGTATATGCTCTAGTCAATTCTTTTAATACGGTTTTAATGTTTAGCACTAGAGATGGACAAACATTGGCCAGGACGGTTTGCGAAGGTGATCGCACAAACGCGATCTAATGTTCGCAAACCGCAAGTTTGCAGCAGGAGCCATTCACTTTAATGGCAGGCGAACCTGAAAAACCTTCAGCTCATATTTCCAGCCAGCAAACACTTACTAGAAGTACACAAATAGTCCCACAAAATGGACAGTGATATACCAGTGGGGGGATCATTAACAATAATTCCCACAAAAAATATGTATTTTAATCAGGGGCCATTTTTATGCGTCTTAAAGGGAAACAAAAATGTGCCCTGCTGGAGCCTAGAAATTTTTATTTCCTATCGGTTTGATGTATACAAATGTGCAGCACTCCACATTTTTGTATCCAGCACAGTCCATTAAAAATGCATACATTAATGTAAAAAAAAATTCTACCATGGAACTGTATGGTGAACGGGCGCCACTGTACGGCATCATTCTGAGGCATCTGTTAACGCATACATTTTAAGTATGCATTAAATGGATGGCAAAAATAGGATGTAAACCCAGCCCTAGTGTCAGAATTAGCACCAGTACATAGCGGAGCAGCGTGGCGACAAGGGGAGGCCGCCATGTACTGACAGAGCGTTACCTGGTCCTGGTGGTCAGGGATGAGGACTGTGTTTCCCAAGGAACATTTTCTACTGGGAAATACAGGGCACAGTATAATACACTAGAATCTATATAATATAAAGATATTAGTCCTACCCCAGAATAATAATACAATTAGGTGGTCATTTATTATATAGTAATAAGTCTATGTTAGGCGTATTTCTGACACAGATTGTGGCGCACATGTAATTAGCACCGCAATCTGCATATTTCTCCCACGCATGCCAGGTATAAAAAAGGATGGCATGGGCAGGGAAAAGGATACAGCTATGGCCATCCAGATGTTGGATACCACCGCCTTACATTGACCAGATAACCCCTTTGCACACTGGATAATACCGCCATACCATGACCGGATAAAAGAGTATAAGAGGGCACAGTACAGGAAATAACTAGGGGCACTGCACAGGGTGTAGTAAGAGTGACCAATGCAGGGTATAATGGGGCACAGTACAGGGTGGGGGCACATGACCCTGTGACATTAGAAGGTCCTTATGATGAATGCGGCTCATATGCCACCATAATGAGAGGCAGAGGAGTGAGACAGGGGTGTGATTATGTGGCTAGAGATAAAAAATGTGACTGTCAGCCAGTACAGGCCTCAACAATTAGGCATTAGGCATTCACCTGACAGCACAGAACTTTGGATTCTGTGGCTGGAGGTACATTAGGTGGTCACAGGATAAATATGTAACTGTCGGACAGTACAGGCTCCAAAAATTAGGCAATAGGCATTCACCTGACAGCAAAGAATTTTAGAGTCAGTGGCTGGAGGTACATTAGGTGGTCACAGGGTAAATATGTAACGTTCAGCCAGTACAGGCCCCAAAAATTTGCCAATAGGCGTTCACCTGACAGCAAAGAACTTTGGATTCTGTGGCTGGTGATACATTAGGCGGTCATAGGATAAATATGTAAATGTAGGCCAGTCCATGCCCCAAAAATTAGCCAATAGGCATTCACCTGACTGCACAGAACTTTGGATTCTGTGGCTCGAGGTACATTAGGCAGTCACAGGATAAAAATGTAACTGTAGGCCAGTACAGACCCCCAAAAATAGCCAATAGGCATTCACCTTACAGCAAATAACTTTGTATTCTGCGGCTGGAGGTACATTAGGCGTTCACAGGATAAATATGTAACTTTCAGCCAGTACAGGCCCCCAAATTTTGCCAATATGCATCACTTGACAGAAAAGAACTTTTGATTCTGTGGCTGGAGGTACATAAGGCGGTCACAGGATAAATATGTAACTGTCAGCCAGTACAGGCCCTAAAAAATTAGCCAATAGGCCTTCATCTGACAGCAAGGAACTTTGGATTCTGTGGCTGGAGGTACATTAGGCAGTCAGAGGATAAATATGTAACTGTCGGCCAGTACAGGCCAAACATTTTTGGCATTCAACGGATATAAAAGGCCTTTTATGACGCTGTATTTACCTAAGATAGGGACCATGATTTGTTCTGGGTGCTAGCGGATAATTGTGGGCTATCATGAATGCCTTATCACATGTGTTGAATTCCTCTGAGATCCATGCCTCATTAATTTTTAGAAATGTGAGGTAGTTCACACTGTTGTGAGCTAGGCGAGTGCGCTTATTGGTCACGATACCCCCTGCTGCGCTGAATGTACTTTTGGACAGGACACTGAACGAGGGACAAGCCAAGAGTTCAATGGCAAATTGTGCCAGCTCTGGTCACAGGTCAAGCCTTGCCACCCAGTAGTCCAGGGGTTCATCGCTTCTCAGGGCTACCACATCGGACGTTAAACCGATGTAGTCGGACACCTGTCAGTCTAAGCGTTCCCTGAGGCTGGATCCAGAGGACGGCTGTCGATGGGTTGGTTACAAGAATGATCTCATATCTGAAGTGACCAACACATCTTCAAACCGCCCTCTTCCTGCATTGCAACTGTTTCTCTGCGAGTGGAAATTCCTCTGCCAGCGCCAGCAAAAGCAGAATGCAGCATTTCTCGAAGCAAGGCCTGGAAGTGCTGACAGCCCTTTGTGATGGTGGTAACATGTCCGCCATTTTGTGTTTATACCAGGGGACTAAGTACGTTGCCACACAGTACTGGTCCTTGAACTTTATGCTTTTTATACGGGGTCCCTCTTCAAACACTGGAGCATGAAGGCCCCCATTTGGACTAAACTGGAAACGGTGGAGTGGCCTGGCTCCTGCTCATCATCCAGGATAATGTTGTCCTCGTTCTCCTCACTTCAGCCACGGACAACACCAGGGATCCCAGAAAAGCTTAAAGCATGCTCTTCTTGCTCCTCCTCTGTCCTGGCACCATCCTCCTATGACTCCTTTCAGACTCCTGTTGTTGACTTGCAACTTCCTCATCTTCTTGCTTATGCTCCTCGATGGCTTGATCAATGACACAATGCAATGCACGCTCCAGAAAGAATGCAGCAGCCAATGGTACGGTGAAAAAAAACAAGATCCTCAGAACCTGTCCTGCCGCAGAGTTCGTACAGGTAGTCGATAACTGCACATTTCTGCTTGAGCAGCCTATCGAGCATATACAAGGTGGAGTTCCATCGCGTCGTACAGTCACAAATCAGAAGTCTGATGGGCAGGTGGTGTCACCGCTGAATGTCAGCAAGGCAAGTCATGGCCGTGTAAGATCTTCTAAAATGGCCAGCTGCAATACGTCCTGGATCCCGGGCAAATTTGGCAACAAATTGCTGCACTAAGTTCTGGATGTGTGCCCTGCACAGCACGTGTGTCATTTTGCCCTGTTTCAGCGCGCTCAACCGATTTGCACCGTTGTCGCACACCACTTTACCAACCGTCAAATTGAGCGGGGTTAGCCCCTGATCGGCCTGTGACTGCAAAGCTGAAAGGAATGCAGGACAGGTGTGGCTCTTGGCTTCCAGGCGCAACAGATGCAGCACAGCATTGCAACGTCTCACCTGGTACGTTAAATAGGTTCTGGGGAACTTGTGGGGTGCAGCGGAAGAGACGGTAGCAGCGGAAAAGGAGCAGTCAGCTGAGGAGGAGAGGGAGGATGGAGTAGGAGGAGGAGAAGAAGAGGCAGGCCTGCAAGCAATCCGTGGCGGTAACGCCAAATCTACAGAGGTGCCACGGGTCATCAGAAGGTTCACCCAGTGGGCAGTAAAAGTTATGTACCTTCCCTGCCCGTGTTTGCTAGACCACATGCCTGTGGTCAAAATTATCTTGGCACCGACACTGTGTGTCAGAGATACATTCACTTGCCGCTGAACGTGGCCATATAGCTCTGGGATGCCCTTCTGGGAGAAATATTGTGGTGTGCCAATGGCCACAAATTTTCTAAAGGCCTCCGAGTCCACCAGTTTATATGGCATTAGTTGGCGGGCTAGCAGTTCTGACAAGCCAGCGGTCAGCCGTTGGGCAAGAGGGTTATCCGGCGTCATCATCTTTTTTTGCTCGAACATTTGGGGAAAGGAAGCCCGCCTTTTTCCAGATGAACATGACGATGGCACGGTGGAAGGTGGAGTGGAGGACAACTGGGAGGAGATAGGAGAAGGAGAAGGAAAATAGACAGGACGGGGAGCAAAGGGAGTTTGGCTTTGTGGGTTCTCACAGTGTTGCTCCCACTGAGCTTGATGATGGAAGGCCAGGTGCCTCTTAAGGCAGTCATCTCTAGGTGAGTGCTGGGCTTACTGTGACTTATGCATTGGCAGCACAGGCTGCAGATGGCAACTCTATTATCAGCAACAGACACGTTAAAAAAAATCCCACACTGCAGAGACATGTGCCGGCGTCCTGGGAGCAGCAGATGTGACCGTGCATGGTAGATGAATGGCTCGTTCCAGAAAAATTTGCAGTCTGATTTTAGCCTCCTGTGCACTGTAAGTTCTGCCTGCTTCTCCTCCTTCTCTTCCCTATCTGCTGCTCCATCTCTCCCTCTGAACTCCCCTCCTCTTCCTCTCTTGTATCACCCAAATAACGTCCATCAACACGCCATCATCGGATTTGTCACCTTCACCACCACTAACAGAGATCTTGGAGTAGGCAGCAACAGTGGGGACTCTCCTTGGGCTGATCTGGGTACTGTCGTCAGACTAATGGGTGGCAACCGTTGATACCTCCTCTTCCTGATCCGATGCCAGGAATAGCTGCGCATCGGTAAGGTCTTGTAATGGATGGGAAAATAATTCCTCTGACTCAAGCGGAGGGGATATGGTGGTTTCTTTGGGGGTGCACACAGAGTGTGAAGCGGGCGCAGATAGAGGATGAGGAACGTGCAGAGGAGGAAGGCTGAGTGAGCCACTCAACCAAGTCTGGTGCTTCCTTTGACGCAATTGCACGCACCTTCTGCAACTTCCCACTTAGGCTCCAGCCTGGTGCACCTGCTCGACCCCTACCACCCCTGCGGAAGGGCCTGCCTCTTCCTCTGCCTATCATTTTCAAAATGACCCTGTGATAAAAGTCCCTATAGAAGAGCAGTATTTGTGGAAGAAGGTATATCACACCCCTGCTTCAATCAGTTTTTTTGGGAAGCAACTGGTATATGAGACTAGTAGAAATAATTTGTTCAAATTGCGTTTTTTACTCTGCGTAGATGTGGTAACGCAGTAAAACCACAGAAAAATTCTGCACTACCTAAATGCACTATATATAAATTATATTATTGGTATATAACACCCCTGCCTCAAACAATTTTTGGGGGGGCAACTGGTAAATCACACCAGTAAAAAATATTTGTTCCCATAGCGTTTGGCACAACTGCTGCACAATACAATTGCACTATAATATACTTTTAATGTTAGAAAGTATATTATAGGTGTATTACAACCCTCAGTATGTCACAGCTATCAATAGCACACCTATACCAGTCCTTAAAGGGAACCTGTCACCAGGATTTTGGGCATAGAGCTGGGGGCATGGGCGGCTAGATGGCCACTAGCACATCTGCAATACCCAGTCCCTATAGCTCTCTGCGCTTTTATTGTGCTAAAAACAGTTTTGATCCATATGCAAATGACCTGATATAAGTCCTGTATCCGGAGATGAGTCAAGCGGAAAGGAGCCCAGCACCGCCCCGTGTCCTCCGAATCTCCTCCTTGCTGGCTGACGTCACAGAGCTGGAGCGCCGAAATCTCGCGATGCGCGAGCTAGCGCATGCGCAGTGTCGGCATCATGTTCATTCCCTGTACTGGCATCAGCACAGGGAAAGAACTACGCATGCGCTAGCTCGCGCATCGCGAGATTTCGGCACTCCAGCTCTCTGACGTCAGCCAGCAAGGAGGAGATTCGGAGGACGCAGGGCGGTGCTGGGCTCCTTTCCGCTTGACTCATCTCCGGATACAGGACTCATATCAGGTCATTTGCATATGGATAAAAACTGTTTTTTAACACAATAAAAGCGCAGAGAGAGCTATGGGGACTGGGTATTGCAGATGTGCTAGTGGCCATCTAGCGGCCCATGTCCCCAGCTCTATGCGCAAAATCCTGGTGACTAGGGATGAGCGAACCCGAACTGTATAGTTCGGGTTTGTACCGAATTTTGTGGTGTCCGTGACACGGACCCGTACCCGAACATTTTCGTAAAAGTCCGGATTCGGGTTCGGTGTTCGTCGCTTTCTTGGCGCTTTTTGAAAGGCTGCAAAGCAGCCAATCAACAAGCGTCATACTACTTGCCCCAAGAGGCCGTCACAGCCATGCCTACTATTGGCATGGCTGTGATTGGCCAGTGCAGCATGTGACCCAGCCTCTATTTAAGCTGGAGTCACGTAGAGCCGCACGTCACTCTGCTCTGAACAGTGTAGGGAGAGGTTGCAGCTGCGATTGTTAGGGCGAGATTAGGCAGTGATTAACTCCTCCAAAAGACTTAAGTCAGTGATCGATCTACAGCTGTGGATCATTGAACTGCTGCTATTCAATTGCTCACTGTTTTTAGGCTGCCCAGATCGTTTTTCAGTCACTTTTTTCTGGGGTGATCGGCAGCCATTTTGTGTCTTGTGGTGCACCAGCACAAGCTGCCACCAAGTTCATTTAACCAACAATACTGTGGTTATTTTTTGGCTATATCCTACATCAGGGGTAAGCTGTCACCAAGTCCATTTAACCATCAACAGTGTGGTTATTTTTTGGCTATATCCTACATCAGGGGCAAGCTGTCACCAAGTCCATTTAACCATCAATAGTGTGGTTATTTTTTGGCTATTTCTTACATCGGGGCAAGCTGTCACCAAGTCCATGTAACCATCAATAGTGTGGTTATTTTTTGGCTATATCCAAGATCAGGGGCAAGCTGTCACCAAGTCCATTTAACCATCAATAGTGTGGTTATTTTTTGGCTATATCCTACATCAGGGGCAAGCTGTCACCAAGTCCATTTAACCATCAATAGTGTGGTTATTTTTGGCTATATACTACATCAGGGGCAAGCTGTCACCAAGTGCATTTAACCATCAATAGTGGGGTTATTTTTTGGCTATATCCTACATCAGGGGCAAGCTGTCACCAAGTCCATTTAACCATCAATAGTGTGTTTATTATTTGGCTATATCCTACATCAGGGGCAAGCTGTCACCAAGTCCGTTTAACCATCAATAGTGTGGTTATTTTTTGGCTATATCCTACATCAGGGGCTTGGATGTGCTTGCTATTTTATTGAGGGGTGAAATACAATTGCCGAAATAGCAGTACCATAAATCTGGTGTTTCAGCTGTGGCTAGCCAATTGTAATACTGTCTGCTGTCTGGCAAAGGATATATTTTTGTTGGGTTGAAATACAATTCCCAATTTAGCAATTCTCTAAATTAGTGGTTTCTGCCTACTTTAAATCTATCCCTAAAAGGGTATATTAGATTCAAGGTGCTGACAGGGTCATTCTCAATAACTTCACACACACGCTACTGTGCAATTCCAAGTCTAATTCTGTCTGCAAACGTATACCTGTCACCCAGCGCCTAAATAATAGGCCTCAAATTTATATTCAGCTAAATATGTGGTAATTGCTGAGGCTGGTCAAGTTATTTTGTGTCCGTCAAAGCACAGTTTTTGTTCTGGGTTGAAATACAATGCCCAACTTAGCAATTCTCTAAATTAGTGGTTTGTGCTGTATCAGGCCTACTTTAAATCTATCCCTCAAAGGGTATATTAGATTCAAGGTGCTGATAGGGTCATTCTCAATAACTTCACACACACGCTACTGTGCAATTCCAAGTCTAATTCTGTCTGCAAACGTATACCTGTCACCCAGCGCCTAAATAATAGGCCTCAAATTTATATTCAGCTAAATCTGTCATTACTGCTGTGCCTGTATTAGTGTAATACGGTACCTAAATAGATAGCCAGATAGTGTTGGGTGTCTGTAAAAAAAGGCCTGAATTTGAATTCAATACATTGGTCCAAATAATATTTTTCCTATTGTGGTGAACGGTAACAATGAGGAAAACATCTAGTAAGGTACTGTCACGAGGGTGTCAAGAGCCACGCCTGACTCCGTTGTACCCGGGGTCAGGAGGTCGCAGCGGTTGGCTGCACGCTCTATGTCAGATAGGGAAGTTTCCTTATTGTAGCTTTCTGGGTTTGCTTTACAAACCCTTTTGGCTCACTCAGGGATCCGTAGCTCCTTCTCTCAGCTGTTCCTTGTCCAGCACTCCCAATCCTCCTTAAATTCCCCTCTCACACTTCTCTGGTTGCCAGATATAGAGCTTCCTGCCTGGACATCTATTCTAACCCACTGGAGCTGTGTTGCTGCGTTCTCTGTGTTGCTACCCTCCGGATCCCTGTTGGACCTTTGTGGACAATTGTTGCCGTCCACCTGGGTGTTTGTGTTTGTCTGTGTTTGTCTGTCCTCTCCCTGGTGTTTCCCTCTTAGTGCAGTGGTGAGGACTAGCGATCCCACCGGCCCGTTCATTATCTAGGGCTCATTTCAGGGAAAGCCAGGGTTTAGGCACGTGATCGCCGCACGGGTGAGGAACCCGTCTAGGGACGTCAGGGCAGTCAGGTGCCAGCTGCAAGGTGAGTTAGGGGTCACCACCTTTCCCTCTCCCTTGGGCAGGGCTTTCCCTGTTTTCCTCCCTGTGTGTGTTGCCGGTCATTACAGGTACGCGGACATGGTCGTGGTGGTGTTAGTGGACCCTCTGGTGCTGGGAGAGGACGTGGCCGTTCTGCCACAGCCACACGTCCTAGTGTACCAACTACCTCAGGTCCCAGTAGCCGCCATAATTTACAGCGATATTTGGTGGGGCCCAATGCCGTTCTAAGGATGGTAAGGCCTGAGCAGGTACAGGCATTAGTCAATTGGGTGGCCGACAATGGATCCAGCACATTCACATTATCTCCCACCCAGTCTTCTGCAGAAAGCGCACAGATGGCACCTGAAAACCAAGCCCATCAGTCTGTCTCATCACCCTCATGCATACCAGTGAAACTGGCTGAGTTATGCAGCAGTCTCTTATGCTGTTTGAAGACTCTGCTGGCAGGGTTTCCCAAGGGCATCCTCCTAGCCCTTCCCCAGCGGTGGAAGACATAGAATGCACTGACGCACAACCACTTATGTTTCCTGATAATGAGGACATGGGAATACCACCTCAGCACGTCTCTGATGATGACGAAACACAGGTGCCAACTGCTGCGTCTTTCTGCAGTGTGCAGACTGAACAGGAGGTCAGGGATCAAGACTGGGTGGAAGACGATGCAGGGGACGATGAGGTCCTAGACCCCACATGGAATGAAGGTCGTGCCACTGACTTTCACAGTTCGGAGGAAGAGGCAGTGGTGAGACCGAGCCAACAGCATAGCAAAAGAGGGAGCAGTGGGCAAAAGCAGAACACCTGCCGCCAAGAGACTCTGCCTGCTACTGACCGCCGCCATCTGGGACGAGCACCCCAAAGGAAGCTTCAAGGAGTTCGCAGGCATGGCACTTCTTCAAACAATATGCTGACGACAAGACCCGAGTGGTTTGCACGCTGTGCCATCGGAGCCTGAAGCGAGGCATTAACGTTCTCAACCTAAGCACAACCTGCATGACCAGGCACCTGCATGCAAAGCATGAACTGCAGTGGTGTAAACACCTTAAAAACAAGGAAGTCACTGAGGCTCCCCCTGCTACCTCTTCTGCTGCTGCCGCCTTGGCCTCTTCTGCTGCTGCCGCCTCGGCCTCTTCCTCCGCCTCTGGAGGAACGTTGGCACCTGCCGTCCAGCAAGCAGGGGATGTACCACCAACACCACCACCTCCGTCACCAAGCATCTCAACCATGTCACACGGCAGCGTTCAGCTCTCCATCTCATAAACATTTGAGAGAAAGCGTAAGTTCCCACCTAGCGACCCTCGATCCCTGGCCCTGAATGCCAGCATTTCTAAACTACTGGCCTATGAAATGCTGTCATTTAGGCTGGTGGACACAGACAGCTTCAAACAGCTCATGTCGCTTGCTGTCCCACAGTATGTTGTTCCCAGCCGGCACTACTTCTCCAAGAGAGCTGTGCCTTCCTTGCACAACCAAGTATCCGATAAAATCAAGTGTGCACTGCGCAACGCCATCTGTGGCAAGGTCCACCTAACCATAGATACGTGGACCAGTAAGCACGGCCAGTGACGCTATATCTCCCTAACTGCACACTGGGTAAATGTAGTGGCAGCTGGGCCCCAGGCGGAGAGCTGTTTGGCGCACGTCCTTCCGCCGCCAAGGATCGCAGGGCAACATTCTTTGTTTCCTGTTGCCTCCTGCTCCTACTCGGCTTCTCCTCTTCTTCCACCTGCTCATCCAGTCAGCCACACACCTTCACCACCAACTTTAGCACAGGCCTGGGCAAACGTCAGCAGGCCATTCTGAAACTCATATGTTTGGGGGACAGGCCCCACACCGCACAGGAGTTTTGGCGGGGTATAGAACAACAGACCGACGAGTGGTTGCTGCCGGTGAGCCTCAAGCCCGGCCTGGTGGTGTGCGATAATGGGCGAAATCTCGTTGCAGCTCTGGGACTAGACGGTTTGACGCACATCCCTTGCCTGGCGCATGTGCTGAATTTGGTGGTGCAGAAGTTCATTCACAACTACCCTGACATGTCAGAGCTGCTGCATAAAGTGCGGGCCGTCTGTTCGCGCTTCCGGCGTTCACATCCTGCCGCTGCTCGCCTGTCTGTGCTACGGCGTAACTTCGGCCTTCCCGCTCACCGCCTCATATGCAACGTGCCCACCAGGTGGAACTCCACCTTGCACATGCTGGACAGACTGTGCAAGCAGCAGTCCAGAGTTGAGTTTCAGCTGCAGCACGCATGGGTCAGTCGCACTGCGGAACAGCACTACTTCACCACCAATTGAATATAGATAGGTGGTTGGCTCACACCTGGTGGCTATGAGCAGGTGCTGCTAGCTCACAACTTGGGTGCCCGAACCCAAAGAAAAAAGGGTGATTAGAAAAAAGAGAGGAGTGAGCACTCACACCATCTGGACCATAGGTACAAGGATATATTATATGGAAATATAGGATATTGGTTTTATTAATATTACTAATATAAGTTAAAATACAAAAACAATAATATAAGTGTGTAAAATAGAAACAATCTCCTATATGTATTCTCTAAGTATGACAGAAGAGACAATTATTTCAATGCTGGACAGAAAACAGTGTTACAGTGTCTCCACCTGGATTCGATAGTCTATTATGTAGAAGACAAGTTGACACAAGTATTCACCCAGTGGTTTAGATACAGTTTCAATTGAATAGATGATGGTGGAAAATGAGTCTCTAGTACTTGTATCAAAGTCCATATAAATGAACGAGAACCCACTCTTTGTTTCAATTCTTTTTCTTGATGTTATAATATATAGCACTAATATTCCGTGCAAAATGCTTTTAAACACAATAAGTATAAACGAATTGACCGCTATAGGCCAATGCTGCACCGTATGTGCCTGCTGACTGATGCGCTATTTTTGTAAGAAATATCGCTGTATCGATAGTTCCAGTCTTCACAGGCAATGTATGTATTCGGTGTTGGCTGAATGTTATACCCACTAAGATAGTGGGCTTACCTTAGTTGAAGCCGTCGTTAGTGGGTATAACATTCAGCCAACACCGAATACATACATTGCCTGTGAAGACTGGAACTATCGATACAGCGATATTTCTTACAAAAATAGCGCATCAGTCAGCAGGCACATACGGTGCAGCATTGGCCTATAGCGGTCAATTCGTTTATACTTATTGTGTTTAAAAGCATTTTGCACGGAATATTAGTGCTATATATTATAACATCAAGAAAAAGAATTGAAACAAAGAGTGGGTTCTCGTTCATTTATATGGACTTTGATACAAGTACTAGAGACTCATTTTCCACCATCATCTATTCAATTGAAACTGTATCTAAACCACTGGGTGAATACTTGTGTCAACTTGTCTTCTACATAATAGACTATCGAATCCAGGTGGAGACACTGTAACACTGTTTTCTGTCCAGCATTGAAATAATTGTCTCTTCTGTCATACTTAGAGAATACATATAGGAGATTGTTTCTATTTTACACACTTATATTATTGTTTTTGTATTTTAACTTATATTAGTAATATTAATAAAACCAATATCCTATATTTCCATATAAGAGTGACCAATCCTTCTTTTTTACATATTTACTTACCATTTTGAGGGGTGACTCATTTTTGGATTGGAGCACCTGTCCTGAGGGAAACAGAAGTGAGCGGATCCCCTTGTTTTTTGTCATATTAATTTTAATCACCCATCTGAGATCCAGCTCCCTCTGTCTCCCAATATGGATATATGGAACTATATGGAAACCAAACAACTCAAGGCTGAAACCTATAGCTTTGAAGATATAGAAGGAGGAAATCCTAGTAATTTAGAGGAAAAGTCTATAGTGGAATCTTTTCGTGAGTTGGAGGATCTTTTACATAAGAAATTACGTCAAATTTGGGAAATACGGTCCCTTCAATTATATTTAAATCATAACAAAGTCCCTAAGGGCCTACAATTGTTTAAAACTCCTGCACAAGATCTAGCAGGTGAAATTTTTAATAAGGAATGGGAGGAGTTATTACATTCACAGTCTAGAGCTCTGATGGAATTAATCATCAGAAGGAGAACCACAATCTTGGGTAATTTGACAGATAAAATAACAACATTGAAATCAAAGATAGACAAGTTCCCAAAAGACCAGATATATGAGATGTGGCAGGAAAGATTATATAGGAGCCTAGACAAAATAGAACAAGAAATTATATCTAAAAAAACTAAAAAATATAAATATACTGCCAAATCTGATGAGAGAAGACCTAATAGGGAGGAACAAGTAAGAGAGAATCATCAGTCTAAACACAATGAAATTAGAGAACCAAGACGGTATGATATACCAACACAAAATAGGTTTGAGACCCTGGCTGATCATTCTTTTTTAGATCAAACCCCCCCCCACCATTCCCCTCGGCTAAAACCAAAACAATCTCAACCAACAGATCAAGGGAGGATAACCCCTTATATACACAGAGCACCTTACAACTTGAGACACAGGGCTCAAGGAGTACAGAGAAACCAAACCCGGTCGAAAACGGACTCAGGGAGACACGGATTATGGACACTGGACTCCCCGGACAATTACAATCCGGAGAGCATACGGGAAACACATCACAGGGAAAATCATTATCAAAAAAGAGAAAGACACGGCGATCAAAGAGAAAGAGGGGAACACAGGGATCATTATTAAACACTATTGACAATAATATTATTAATTTAAGTGGAACAAATCTCACTACCACCCAGGTCACACTTCTAAATAAAGGTTTAAAATTTGCACCATCACTTTCCTTGGATAAATTTAACACATACATAGGCATTCAAAAATTTATCCGGAAAATTTGTTTAAAAAAATATTTCATTAAAAATCCACCTATGATGGAATACCAAACACAAGATCCCTATATCCACACACAATTAAGGAATAGGTCAAAAAAATTCCCGAGATCCGAGATTGGACCAGAAATGGCCACATTCCAGAAAAATGTGGAGGCAGATCTGGAAAAACTAAAAATAAGAAATATATACAAAAATAACCTCACAAATGGGGAGATCAAAGCTATAAGGGAACTACAGAAAAATGAAAAAATAGTTGTCCGCCCAGCTGATAAGGGAGGGGCAATTGTGATCTGGGGAGAGGAGCAATACAATAAGGAATGCTTGAGACAGTTGGTAGATCAAACAACTTATATCCCTCTAAAAAAGGACCCGACTGAGGATTTCAGACGGGTACTTTCAGAATATTGTAAAAAAGGTTTAGAGCAGAGGATTCTAACTCAATCAGAATATAATTTTATTTTAGACACGCCGGGTAGGTTACCAATTTTCTATTGCCTACCAAAGGTCCACAAAAATATTGTGGACCCACCAGGCCGTCCAATTATCTCGGGAATTGGATCCCTCACAGTGAATCTATCTCAATATATAGATGCCCTACTCCAGCCTGAGGTGAGAAAGATTAGATCGTATATACGTGACACCACCGAGATTGTAGGTCTTTTGGAGGGCCTGGACGCCCAGGACCATTGGATAATGGGTACCCTGGACGTCCAGTCCCTCTATACCATTATTGACCACAATCAGGGTGTCTTAGCTTTGAGGGAACAATTATCCGAGAGTATGACATGGGAAGAAAACCAAATAGAATTTATGTTGGAGGGTGTTAACCACATCCTACATCACAATTATTTCCTCTTCTCTGATCAATTTTATCTGCAGAGGAGGGGAACCGCCATGGGGACCAGGTTTGCCCCCAGCTATGCTAATTTATTTTTGGCTCAATGGGAGGTAAATAACATCGACCCGATTCTGGGGGCAGACCTGGTCCTGTGGCGACGATATATAGACGATGTTATTTTTATTTGGGGTGGAACACAAGAAAGTCTGAACAAATTCGTTGAGGAGATCAATGATAATGAAAATAATTTAAAGTTCACCTCCAACATTGGGAATGAGAGAGTGGAATTTTTAGACATTGAGATCATACGAAAGAACAACAAATATGTATGTAACACTTTCCACAAACCCACGGCCAAAAATGGCTACATTCCTTTCTCTAGCTGCCACCTACCAAGGTGGCTAACCAACGTCCCATTCGGGCAGTTCCGCCGCCTTAAGCGCAACTGCACGGAAGAGGACAAGTTTGAGGAGGAAGCCATAGGTATGAGCAAACAATTTAAGGAAAAGAACTACCCAGATACAATTATTAATGAGGCCCTTGTCAAAGTAAAAGAGTTGGATAGAAAAACCTTCTTCGAACCAACACAAAAATGTAAAAAAGAAAATAATTCTGAGTTTAGAATCATTTTACCATACAATACTCAGGCTAAACAAATAGAATCCATCATAAAATCCCATTGGCATCATCTACATAGGGACAAAACCATAGGGACGCTCCTTCCACCAATCCCCAAAATCATATATTCAAGAGCCCCCAACTTGGGAATCCAAATAGCTCCTTCAATAAAAGAAAAAAAGAAAAAAGGCCAAATAACTAACTGGCTCCAACAGAAGGGCTTTCACAGATGTGGTAGCTGTTTGGGATGTAGGAAGACAAAATTCCCAAGGAAAACAACCACAGTCACCTCCACACAAAACTCACACACTATGACCATCAAGCACTTTCTCACATGTAACTCCACCAATGTTATCTACCTAATCCAGTGTCCATGTCAGAGACAATATATTGGGCGGACCAAACGTACCTTGAAGGTTAGGATAGCGGAACACCTTAATAATATCTCTAAAGGGTATGAGAAACACTCGCTGTCCAAGCACTTCAAGGACGTACATCAACAAAATTCTAAGGGTCTGTCTTTCATGGCACTGGAAAGGGTGGATAAACATTGGCGAGGAGGCAACCAAATTGAGAGACTATCAAGGGCGGAATCTAGAAAAATCTATGAATTTGGTAGTCTCTTACCTAGAGGCTTAAATGCGGAGTTAGAAATTTTCGGGTTCATGTAGAATATGGGTGGTCCGTGTGGGTGTCGATGTAGAGTCGTGTTAGGCTGTTCTTTTCCAGCACCACGACTCTCCCTCTACCCCACACGTGCCACCCTTTTATCATCTTATCATCTTTTCTACTTTGCCACATACACTGCACAATAGGAGATAGTATATAAATAACACCTCTGAATAAATTTGGACATTTGGGAAGAGAAAGAAGAGAAAGGGCGCATTAAATTTGTAAAAGACGCAGTAAAACCGCATCTGCGTCTTTTGTAATAGTGTGCGTTTTTTGTAAGTGAAGTGTGTTTTCTCAATGAAAGGAAGATTCAAATGAAGGATGAATAAATCCTCTAAAAAAGCTTTGGAACAGCAGACTTGAGTATGTTTGGTATTATTTATATTTTTATATTTTTATATATTTTTAAAGTGTATTTCTATTATATGTTTAAAACAAAGAAATGAAATATCAATACCTGATATGATACCCTATATCTGTAGACCAAAATGATAGGTAAAAAATATGACAATGATTCAGATCGAGACATGAAAACAACGCATTAAAACAACATCTAAAAATGCTATATTGACCCTGAATAAAACACTCCAGAGTCCAGTCCGGACCTTGGTGACAACCAACACTAGTATAAATTACGAGGCTTTACAAGATGGGAGTATGCTACTGAGGAAGGGGACAGTGTTCCCCGAAACGCGTCTAGCGTCACACCTTTGGACGAATACCCCATCTTCTACCAAGTGCACTATAAAGGAAAAGAAAAGAAACCCTTGGATCCATTGTTGAAATCATCGGAATACGTCATTCATCAGCGCTGATAGAGAAGGACTTTGCATATCCGGTTCAAATTTCCCGCGGAGAACACGTGGGACGCGACCAGCCCTGCAGCCGGGACGCCGGCCGATTCAGCTAAGCAGGGTCTTGCATTTAAGCCCTTACCTCCATCCGACGGCTTCAACTAAGGTAAGCCCACTATCTTAGTGGGTATAACATTCAGCCAACACCGAATACATACATTGCCTGTGAAGACTGGAACTATCGATACAGCGATATTTCTTACAAAAATAGCGCATCAGTCAGCAGGCACATACGGTGCAGCATTGGCCTATAGCGGTCAATTCGTTTATACTTATTGTGTTTAAAAGCATTTTGCACGGAATATTAGTGCTATATATTATAACATCAAGAAAAAGAATTGAAACAAAGAGTGGGTTCTCGTTCATTTATATGGACTTTGATACAAGTACTAGAGACTCATTTTCCACCATCATCTATTCAATTGAAACTGTATCTAAACCACTGGGTGAATACTTGTGTCAACTTGTCTTCTACATAATAGACTATCGAATCCAGGTGGAGACACTGTAACACTGTTTTCTGTCCAGCATTGAAATAATTGTCTCTTCTGTCATACTTAGAGAATACATATAGGAGATTGTTTCTATTTTACACACTTATATTATTGTTTTTGTATTTTAACTTATATTAGTAATATTAATAAAACCAATATCCTATATTTCCATATAAGAGTGACCAATCCTTCTTTTTTACATATTTACTTACCATTTTGAGGGGTGACTCATTTTTGGATTGGAGCACCTGTCCTGAGGGAAACAGAAGTGAGCGGATCCCCTTGTTTTTTGTCACAAGGATATATTAGTTTAATCGGACCAGTTGTCCAATAATCATTTACATATAAACATTCAAATACAGTAAAACTAGTAGGTTCCAGCACATAAAATACATAAAATAATAAAAATCCTCGTTATTCTTCACCTGGGGGGCTAAAAGTGAATAAGCCACTGGGGTGTCAATATAAACCACAATCAGAATTGAAGTGTCCCAAAGAAAGTCTATATCTTCAATTGATATTAGATCTCCTCATGTACATAGGTGTCATAGCAGGAAAAAGTCTCTCCAGAATTGCTTGATATACCGCCTCGAGTATTAGTATTATTGAGCCACTGTCTGCTGGACAAACAGTTCAGGTTCCTACCTGATTCCAAGTGCTGTCACCCGCTGGTGCGTCCCTCCACGAGAAGCGAGCAATGCCGGCCGTCTCGGCGTCTCCTGTCGTAAGTCTCGGGTAGATGACGTCACTGTATCGCGGGATCAGACAGGCAGGAGTGATGCCTTAGCAGTGGCAGCCGTAGCTATATTCCGGAACGGTATTTGTGATCAGAAGTATTCTTTATCGCATGGCCATGCAAAATTTTACATCAGAATCCAGTGGGTTAGGTTGGCGCTTTTTCTCTCTGTCACCAGACGCGTTTCGGGGCGTCCACACCCCTTCCTCAGTGGTAAAAGCGCAAGTCCTACCTCCCCACCTTTTATACTCTATTTGGTCGTCTGGAAAATCTGGATTTTGGAATATTTAGGTGTATTTGTTCCATTGCGGTTTTCCTGCGATATAGATGCGTTTTTTTCACCTGATTGCGTTTTCTCAAAAATTAGATTGGGGCAATGCAAGGTTATACCATCCCAGGTTTTAAAATTACCATATTATTTTAATTAGCATAAAAACATATAAAAAGCCACAATATATATAAAAATATATAAATAACCATACATTCCAATCATATGAATATCCTTGTAGGCATACGGCTAAACGGCCTAGATTTTGATTGCACAACTATATAAAAATACAAATGAAAATATATAAGATATATTGCATATTGTTTGCATGAGAGATTTGGCAGCAATATCAAAAGGTGGCAATAACAAATATCAAAAGGTGGGGTTCAGAGGTCAGGGGTGGTGATCCCTACTCCGAGGGGGGGTCCCAGAGCCAATAAATAGCAAACTCCGGGACCCTCCATCAGAGACGGGGCCACCACCCTACAAGAAGCCGAAAATTTCCAGATCCGAATTCAGACCTGCTGGTAATAAACAGCCAAATTCGTAAATATGTCTGGATTCAGCTCTGGACATCCTCTTGATATAATCTCCCCCTCTCCAGTCTTTATTGATTTTTTCTAATGCTGTAAAAAATTATTTAGACGGGTCCCTATTGTGTACTTCGTCATAATGTTTTGAAAGTGAGTGTTTTAAATAACCCTTTTTAATATTTGTGATGTGCTCACTGATTCTAATCTTTAGTAACCTTTTCGTCCTACCAATGTACTGGCGCTTACATGGGCACTGTATCAGATAAATGACTCCAGATGAATTGCATGTAAGGCAGTCATTTATCTCCCAAGTAAAAGAATTATGTGCTGAATGGACAGTGTCTATTTTCCTTTCTTGAGAACTCATCTTACATCCTATGCATCTCCTGCACTTAAAGAACCCTTTAAGGTTCATAAAAGAGCCTAAGTTCATTATAGTTTTTTTCTCCTTTACTGACGGGGCTATTTTTAGTTTTAAACTTGGGGCCTTTGTATATTATTTTCGGTATATTGGGTAATTGTGAACCAATTACTTTATCACTCAATATGTGATGCCAGTGTTTGGTTATGATATTTTTAATCTTTTTATAGTTTCTACTAAAAGGTAGAATCACCTTCATGTCCATCTTGTCGTCCTCCGATGTCTTAGTTGATCCTTTGGTTACAAAAAAGGACTCTCTTTCAAGTTTTCTCACTTTATTTAGGGATTCGTCTAAAATAGTAACCGGGTATTTCTTGTCTAGGAATTGGAGTTTCATTTTGGCTGTCTCTTCTTCAAACCTATCTTATTCCGTACAGTTTCTTTTGATCCTCCGGAATTGTCCTAGGGGGACATTCAATAACCACCTAGGAAGGTGGCAGCTGTTGAAGTGGATGAAACCATTCTTTGCAGTTGGTAGTGCTGCAAGAGTAGTGGTCGTTCTCTTTTTTTATCAGTAAATCCAGAAATTCGGTTTCTTCCTTAATATTGGATGTGAAAACCAAATTTCTGTCATTTTTATTAATTGTTTCCAAAAATTCTAGCAATTCTGTCTCCCCCTTCCTCCAAATGAAAATTACATCATCGATGTAGCGCCGCCATAGGACCAGATCGGCCCCAAGTCTGGGCTCGATGTTCGTAGCTTCCCATTCCTCCAAAAATAGATTGGCATAACTTGGGGCAAATCTGGTCCCCATGGCGGTGCCACATTTCTGCAGGAAATATTCCCCTTCAAAATAAAAATAGTTGTGCTCTAAAATATATTGGATCCCTTCCAGTATTAGTTGAATTTGGGGATCTTTGAATGTGCCACTCTTTATTAATTGCCGTTTAACTGCCTCCAACCCCTGTTGATGATCAATAACTGTTTACAGGGATTGGATGTCCAGTGTCCCCATAATCCAACCCAGTTCAATCCTCAGTCCCTCCAGAATCTGGATGGTCTGTGTTGTGTCCCTTAAATAGGACTTAGTGTTCTTCACCAAAGGTTGGAGCTGAGTGTCTATATACTTCGATAGGTTGGAAGTGATAGATCCTATCCCGGACACTATAGGGCGTCCTGGGGGATCTATCAGACTTTTGTGTACCTTGGGCAGACAGTAGAAGGTAGGTAAACTTCTTTCTGTGCCCAAGATAAACTCGGATTCCTGTTTTAGAAGGATTCCTTGTTCCAACCCTTTCCTGCACAAGTCCTTCAAACCCTGGTTGAACTTCTGTATTGGGTCACCCTTGAGTTTGTTATATGTCTTATGATCCGCCAGTAGCCTTAGACACTCCTTGTTGTAATGTTCGGTGTCCAGGACTACTGTCGCTCCGCCCTTATCCGCTGGACGTATAGTGACATTGTTGTCTTTCTGAAGTGATTTGATGGCCTGAATCTCCCGTTTGGTTAAATTATTATTATTAGGGGGTCTAATTTAAATCTTTCTCAGGTCATCTTCTACACATTTCTGAAATGTTGCGATTTCCCTACTAATTTTACTTCGTGGGAACATTTTGGATTTCTTTTTAAAAGAGGTGTGATTAAATAGTTCTGTTAATTTTTTTCTTTATCAGGGAGTTCCATGATTTGGGGATTTTTTATATAGTTCTTTTTAAGGCAGAGATTTCTGATGAATTTCTGGACGCCTATATAGGTTGAGAATTTATCTATAGTATTGGAAGGGGCAAATTTAAGCCCTTTATTCAATAAATTAATTTTTGAAGTGGTTAAAGTTTTAGTGCTTAAATTAATTATCGATCCCATCTCTGGGTTTGTGGATATCTCTGGTGTCGTGACTCCCTTTCTCTTACTTCTCCTTGTTTTTCTCTTTCTAAATAGTGATGTTGTTGGTGATTAATTTGATTGTTGTGATGATAGACGTGCTGATTCCGTGTTTGATAATTGGAGTAAGAGTTCTTTCCTGAGGGTTGTTGGTGCCTGATATTCTTGTGCCTCAAATTGTAAGGTGATCTGTGCCGTGGTGGTGTCTGATCTCTGTATCTCGTGCGTGTCCTGTGATGTGCTGGGGTAAGGTCTAAAAAATGCTGTCCTGCCAATTCCTCATACCTATTACTAACTGGTACATTGTAGGTGTTCGTCCTTTATTCCACCCCTAATTCCAAATCTGGTGGTCCCTGATGGGAGTTCCTTTCATCTATCTGAATCTCGATAGGTCTCTCCTGTTGTTTACTATTAAAAACTTCTATATGCTTTTTACTTTTTTTATTGATTATATCCACCTCTAATTTGTCTAAACTATTACACAGTCTATCTTGTCACATATTGAATTACGTGTTCTTAGGGAAATTCTCTATGTGTTCCCTTATGTTCCCAATCTTTGTATTAAGATCCCCCAGGATCTCCGTCCTTCTTTTAATGATTAAATTCATCAGAGCAATCGACTGATTGGTCAATAAGTTGTTCCATTCTCTGGTGAATTCATCATTTATGAGATCCTGTGCTGGGCTTTTATTAATTTGCAGACCTTTTGGGATCCTAATTTCTTCCACATAATATTGTAGGGAGCGGATCTCCTAATGTTGCCTCAATTGTTTTTGTAACAGATTCTCCAGACTTCTGAAGCTTTCTGTCATTGAACTGTTCTCCGGAACTCCATTAGAATTAAAATCATTAAATTTATAACTCTCGGCCTTTAACCGTTTGCTGTCCATATGGTGCCAGATGTCCATAGTTCACCTCAGGGAGCCCAACCACAAATTATGGGCCGTAACAGAAAATTGAATATAGATAGGTGGTTGGCTCACACCTGGTGGCTATGAGCGGGTGCTGCTAGTTCACAACTTGGGTGCCCGAACCCAAAGAAAAAAGGGTGATTAGAAAAAAGAGAGGAGTGAGCACTCACACCATCTGGACCATAGGTACAAGGATATATTAGTTTAATTGGACCAGTTGTCCAATAATCATTTACATATAAACATTCAAATACAGTAAAACTAGTAGGTACCAGCACATAAAATACATAAAATAATAAAAATCCTTGTGATTCTAGACTTGCCCCTTCCAATACTATAGATAAATTCTCAACCTATATAGGTGTCCAGAAATTCATCAAAAATCTCTGCCTTAAAAAGTACTATATAAAAAATCCCCAAATCATGGAACTCCCTGATAAAAAAAAAAATAACAGAACTATTTAATCACACCTCTTTGAAAAAGAAATCCAAAATGTTCCCACGAAGTGAAATTAGTAGGGAAATAGCAACATTTCAGAAATGTGTAGAAGATGACCTGAGAAAGATGAAAATTAGACCCTCTAATAATAATAATTTAACCAAACGGGAGATTCAGGCCATCAAATCACTTCAGAAAGACAACAATGTGACTATACGTCCAGCCGATAAGGGCGGAGCGACAGTAGTCCTGGACACCGAACATTACAACAAGGAGTGTCTAAGGCTACTGGCGGATCATAAGACATATAACAAACTCAAGGGTGACCCAATACAGAAGTTCAACCAGGGTTTGAAGGACTTGTGCAGGAAAGGGTTGGAACAAGGAATCCTTCTAAAACAGGAATCTGAGTTTATCTTGGGCACAGAAAGAAGGTTACCTACCTTCTACTGTCTGCCCAAGGTACACAAAAGTCTGATAGATCTCCCAGGACGCCCTATAGTGTCCGGGATAGGATCTATCACTTCCAACCTATCGAAGTATATAGACACTCAGCTCCAACCTTTGGTGAAGAACACTAAGTCCTATTTAAGGGACACAACACAGACCATCCAGATTCTGGAGGGACTGAGGATTGAACTGGGTTGGATTATGGGGACACTGGACATCCAATCCCTGTAAACAGTTATTGATCATCAACAGGGGTTGGAGGCAGTTAAACGGCAATTAATAAAGAGTGGCACATTCAAAGATCCCCAAATTCAACTAATACTGGAAGGGATCCAATATATTTTAGAGCACAACTATTTTTATTTTGAAGGGGAATATTTCCTGCAGAAATGTGGCACCGCCATGGGGACCAGATTTGCCCCAAGTTATGCCAATCTATTTTTGGAGGAATGGGAAGCTACGAACATCGAGCCCAGACTTGGGGCCGATCTGGTCCTATGGCGGCGCTACATCGATGATGTAATTTTCATTTGGAGGAAGGGGGAGACAGAATTGCTTGAATTTTTGGAAACAATTAATAAAAATGACAGAAATTTGGTTTTCACATCCAATATTAAGGAAGAAACCGAATTTCTGGATTTACTGATAAAAAAAGAGAACGACCACAACTCTTGCAGCACATATCAAAAACCAACTGCAAAGAATGGTTTCATCCACTTCAACAGCTGCCACCTTCCTAGGTGGTTATTGAATGTCCCCCTAGGACAATTCCGGAGGATAAAAAGAAACTGTACGGAATCAGATAGGTTTGAAGAAGAGACAGCCAAAAAGAAACTCCAATTCCTAGACAAGAAATACCCGATTACTATTTTAGATGAATCCCTAAATAAAGTGAGAAAACTTGAAAGAGAGTCCTTTTTTGTAACCAAAGGATCAACTAAGACATCGGAGGACGACAAGATGGACATGAAGGTGATTCTACCTTTTAGTAGTAACTATAAAAAGATTAAAAATATCATAACCAAACACTGGCATCACATATTGAGTGATAAAGTAATTGGTTCACAATTACCCAATATACCGAAAATAATATATACAAAGGCCCCAAGTTTAAAACTAAAAATAGCCCTGTCAGTAAAGGAGAAAAAACTATAATGAACTTAGGCTCTTTTACGAACCTTAAAGGGTTCTTTAAGTGCGGGAGATGCATAGGATGTAAGATGAGTTCTCAAGAAAGGAAAATAGACACTGTCCATTCAGAACATAATTATTTTACTTGGGAGATAAATGACTGCCTTGCATGCAATTCATCTGGAGTCATTTATCTGATACAGTGCCCATGTAAGCGCCAGTACTTTGGTAGGACGAAAAGGTTACTAAAGATAAGAATCAGTGAACACGTCACAAATATTAAAAAGGGTTATTTAAAACACTCACTTTCGAAACATTATGACGAAGTACACAATAGGGACCCGTCTAAATAATTTTTTACAGCATTAGAAAAAATCAATATAGACTGGAGAGGGGGAGATTATATCAAGAGGATGTCCAGAGCTGAATCCAGACATATTTACGAATTTGGCTGTTTATTACCAGCAGGTCTGAATTCGGATCTGGAAATTTTCGGCTTCTTGTAGGGTGGTGGCCCCGTCACTGATGGAGGGTCCCGGAGTTTGCTATTTATTGGCTCTGGGACCCCCCCCTCGGAGTAGGGATCACCACCCCTGACCCCACCTTTTGATATTTGTTATTGCCACCTTTTGATATTGCTTTTAAATCTCTCATGCAAACAATATGCAATATATCTTATATATTTTCATTTGTATTTTTATATAGTTGTGCAATCAAAATCTAGGCCGTTTAGCCGTATGCCTACAAGGATATTCATATGATTGGAATGTATGGTTATTTATATATTTTTATATATATTGTGGCTTTTTATATGTTTTTATGCTAATTAAAATAATATGGTAATTTTAAAACCTGGGATGGTATAACCTTGCATTGCCCCAATCTAATTTTTGAGAAAACGCAATCAGGTGAAAAAAACGCATCTATATCGCAGGAAAACCGCAATGGAACAAATACACCTAAATATTCCAAAATCCAGATTTTCCAGACGACCAAATAGAGTATAAAAGGTGGGGAGGTAGGACTTGCGCTTTTACCACTGAGGAAGGGGTGTGGACGCCCCGAAACGCGTCTGGTGACAGAGAGAAAAAGCGCCAACCTAACCCACTGGATTCTGATGTAAAATATCGCATGGCCATGCGATAAAGAATACTTCTGATCACAAATACCGTTCCGGAATATAGCTACGGCTGCCACTGCTAAGGCATCACTCCTGCCTGTCTGATCCCGCGATACAGTGACGTCATCTACCCGAGACTTATGACAGGAGACGCCGAGACGGCCGGCATTGCTCGCTTCTTGTGGAGGGACGCACCAGCGGGTGACAGCACTTGGAATCAGGTAGGAACCTGAACTGTTTGTCCAGCAGACAGTGGCTCAATAATACTAATACTCGGGGCGGTATATCAAGCAATTCTGGAGAGACTTTTTCCTGCTATGACACCTATGTACATGAGGAGATCTAATATCAATTGAAGATATAGACTTTCTTTGGGACACTTCAATTCTGATTGCGGTTTATATTGACACCCCAGTGGCTTATTCACTATTAGCCCCCCAGGTGTAGAATCACGAGGATTTGTATTATTTTATGTATTTTATGTGCTAGTACCTACTAGTTTTACTGTATTTAAATGTTTATATGTAAATGATTATTGGACAACTGGTCCGATTCAACTAATATATCCTTGTACCTATGGTCCAGATGGTGTGAGTGTTCACTTCACCACCAATGACTGGGCCTCCATGCGAGACCTGTGTGCCCTGTTGCACTGTTTCGAGTACTCCACCAACATGGCCAGTGGCGATGACTCCCTTATCAGCGTTACAATACCACTTCTATGTCTCCTTGAGAAAACACTTAGGGCGATGATGGAAGAGGAGGTGGCCCAGGAGGAGGAGGAGGAGGAAGAGGGGTCATTTTTAGCACTTTCAGGCCAGACTCTTCGAAGTGACTAAGAGGGAGGTTTTTTGCAACAGCAGAGGCCAGGTACATGATATGGTTCTGGATCTGACTCCAATAGTCAGTGATGTATCGTTGATGTATTGCTCCGAATGATATAAAATAATTGGCATACGTACGCCTTGAAAGAGATCACACACAGACTGTCACAGAGAAGTCAGTCAATGCAAGATGCTGCGTTTATTGAGATTACATGATATTTTATAACAAAAAAGAGGAACTTTATGACTCGGCTAATTTGATGATCTAATTGTCACATTACTAAGTCCCATGACAAGGTATCACATTATCACTCCATACTTTAGCAATGTCAGCACTATGTCAGCAATTTCAATATCATAAAGTGTTTAGTAAGGGATTATTAAGGGAGCTGGCTGCTACTTCAGGGGCCATCTTGTTTGTTAAGCAAACTGTTAGATATAATACAAGCAAGTATACATTTGATACTAGATATATAGATATATGATTCCACAACAGTCCCCCCTTGTAGACTTGATTGTAGACTTGATTGTAGACTTTCCCTAAACCTAGCGAATCCCCTGGCATACCATTCGTATCCTCTTCACCCACAGTGGCGACAACTTATCCCTTGTGAATAAGTTCCCGATTGAGCGGACTTCTGGTAATACCCTGGGATTCATTTGTCCCTAATTCTCATCATCTCTTGGATCTTCAGGCCTGGGTGGAGGAGCTTCATCCGCGGGAGTTGGAGAAGGCGGGGGTGTCGGGAATGCAGGGACGACATCCACATCTATTGCGGTGCTAGCCATTTGTTCATAGAGAAGTAGTATGGCTTCTTCAGCAGGCTTCTTTCTGTTGGTGATACGGTTAATGCAGGAAACAACAAATTTGATAAATATGTAGATTACCATCAATATTAGGGCTATCTGTAATATTCCCTGAATTATTCCCATCGTCCATCCACTAATTCCCTTGAACCAGTTACTGGGATTAAGGAATGAGAAAGTGTCAGACCACCATGTTGACTTATCTGCACTGTGAGACTCTAGCCATTCATCACGTATCTCACTCATCTTTTCCAAACCAGCTTTTACTTGTAGATTACCTTGTGGATCGATATAATGGCAGCATGCAGTACCTACTACCTGACACATACCTCCATCCTTTGCAGTCAAGTAGTCTAATACTAAAGTGTGTTGATTAGTGACTATGATGAGCTGATTCTGGACAACATTAGATGTATTCATCAGTTTCATAATTTCCCAAATCTGATCATCCAAGTAGTCGGTAGCCATTACTAGTTTGTCATATGTTTGTGTAAGCATAGGATAGATTAATAGAGTACTAAAGAACTTGTTGGCACCACTCATTTCCACAAGATGGGGTTTTCCATTTGGTCTAGGAATGTTATCTGCGGCTCTTTTATATAAGGTGTGTTTGGGGATAGCATTGACATTTAATTTTCCATGAGGCAGTGTAAAAGTGGCTGGTGTGAGCCTAGCAATTGTACATAAACCTTTGAAATCCGAAGGGAGCCATTTATATGCCCTGTGTCCACATACTAGGTATATATTTTTTTGGGACCGAAACCACTGTACTATTGAACAAACGAGTGATTAAGTGGGCTAGTTTGATACCTTCTGCCAGTTTTTGACCCTTTTCTTGACCCTCTGTGGTTTCACTAGTCATCCCTATTGTCAAGTCCTTTACACTGCGCCGGGCGCAGGCCAGATCACCACTTGCTTCAGCATATATACCAATGCACTGTACTGGACTGTCTGGGTTGGAATCATTACAGCCTGATCTGTTATGGGAACTGAAAACCATACCATGGGTTTGTACCTGTAGGCAGTAACAGTGGGTCCAATTTGGGAAGCAGGATACATTGCTCCACATATAGTCATTCCAGGGCATATTGCTATTCTGAGCTGAGGGTCCTGTTCTGTTTATCATTAGCCATGGGGACCCATCCCATGCTACTACTATTAGGGAAGCTTTTCTGTTGCCATTTTTGGTATTAACCTCTTTTATGCTAGAAAGGAAAACAGCTGATCCTGCCAAATCTCTTATCTCTTGGAAGGTTAGGGGCACAGCTAAATAAGGCATAGCTCTAGCATTTACTGGGCCATGTGTACATATCCAACAATCTTTTAGTGAAGAGGTGGTGGTGTCAGAATCACCTTCCTTCAGACTTTTATACAACACTTGATGATGTTTGACAAACTTATTGTCCCACCCGTCATCATCCATTTCCGCCGGGGGAGGAATGTATGCACTGGTGGTGAGTGTCACCAGTGCTAGCAGATAAAAGAAAATCATTTTGTTATTTCTGAATCTGGCGGGTTCCTTATCCTTTTGCAGTGAGAGGCGTGGATCCAGGTGGATCTCCCTTCGAGCTTTACAGAAGTTGGAGTGGTCAGTAGTACTTGGTAAGGCCCCTCGAAGCGTGGTTCTAGGGTACTTCTGACGTGTTTCTTGACCACTACCCACTCTCCTGGTTTCAGAGTGTGGCTGCCTTCTAGGGAGTCAGGATCTGGAATGGAAGAAAAGACTTGCACATGGATGTTAGACAACTGTTTGCTCAAAGCTATCACATACTTTGCAACAGATTCATAATGCATTTGCAACTGTTGAGGGAAGTACAGCCCCATCCGGGGTCCCGACCCAAACAATATCTCATGTGGAGTCAGCTTATGGGGAGGTTTGGGAGTGTGTCTGACTGCAAAGAGTGCTATTGGTAAACACTGAACCCAATTGAGCCCTGTCTCCCTAGTCATTTTCAGCATTTTTGACTTTAATACCCCATTCAGTCTCTCGACTTTGCCGCTACTTTGGGGTCTGTAAGGGGTGTGGAATGCCAGGTGTGACCCTACCATCTTCCAGACCTCTTGGGTTAGGTTAGCAGTGAATGCTGGGCCCTGATCACTCTCAATGACCTCAGGTACCCCGTACCTACAGACAGTTTCCTGTATCAATTTTTTAGCAGTAGTTGTTGCTGTCTGATTCCTGACGGGGTAGGCTTCTGGCCACCCAGAGAACATGTCTACCACTACTAACACGTATTGAAACCCTTGGCACATTGGCATCTGGATATGATCAATCTGGATCCTCTGGAAGGGGTATAAGGCTTTTGGGAGACATTTTTTGGGCGTGGGCTCAGTCCTACCTGGATTGCATTGGGCACAGATTAAACATGACTGGACATATTTCACTAGTACAGGAGTGATTCCTGGGGCTACCCATATTTTATCGATGAGCTCTTTCATTATTGTCTTAGATTGATGAGTGGGCCCATGGGCCACAGAGGCTATTACAGGATAGAGTGCTCTAGGCAAGCACACTTTCTTCCCTTGTGTCCAAAGTCCGGATTCTTCTTCCAGGGCTGACTCCTTTAACCAGGTTTCCTTTTCTGAGCGGGTGGCTTGCTTCTGCATCTGTTTCAGTAGATCCCATGATATTTCTTGTTGTTTGACATTCGGTTGTGCTAACATGATTTTATCTGGCTGTGCTCTTTCCTCTTCCATTGCTGCCTGTTTGGCTGCTTGGTCCGCCAATGCATTTCCTTTGGCTTCTGGTGTGTCAGCACGGGTATGTGCCTTTACTTTGATTACTGCTACTTTGGTGGGCAGGAGTACTGCAGTCATCAAAGCCTCCACTGCTAAAGCATGTTTAATTGGGGTTCCTGCTGCTGTAATGTAATCTCTGGCCTTCCATATTATTCCGAAATCATGAACTACTCCAAAAGCATATCTGGAGTCTGTGTAGATGTTAGCAGTGGAGTCTTTTGCTATGAGGCAGGCCTCAGTAAGAGCTATGAGTTCAGCCTCTTGTGCTGACTGGTCTGGGCGCAATTGCCTTGCACACAGTACTTCATACTCACTAGTAACTGCCATGCCTGTATGGAATTTCCCTTTGTCATCGGCATACCTTGAACCGTCTACAAAGAGTGTCCAGTGTGGGTTTTGCAAAGGAGTATCCTGTATTGATGGTGGAGTTCCTACTTCAGCTTCCATCATTGTAATGCAATCATGTTCTTGTTCTTTGTAAAGAGAGTCGGTTGAGGCCCATAGTTCTTCTTCCTGAAGATCTTCTTCAGCACGTAGATCAATAAAATCTGCAGAATCTCCATCTGCAGTATACTCCCCCCTTGGGAGAGGAAGGAGTGCAGCAGGATTGAGGATGTGGCATCTCTGGATGGTGACATTATCTGGCAGAAGCAGGCTACACTGGAGCCTGAGGTGGCGTTGTGCAGTGAGGTGTTTAGGTTGTGTTTGTTGCAGGATAGCTGAGATGTCATGGGGAGCCATGATGGTGAGTGGGTGTCCCAGGACGATGTCAGCTGTAGCGTTCAGGAGAGAACTAGCAGCATGAACGGCCCTGACACAGGAGGGGGTGGCTCTGGCTACAGGGTCTAGACGTTTTGAGAAGTAGCCTAGAGGTCTACTACGACCCCCATGGCTCTGGGTGAGAACTCCAGTGGCATGGCCCTGACGTTCCATGACATAAAGGCGAAAGGGAAGCTGATAGTTAGGGATGCCAAGAGCTGGGGCAGTGACAATGATTTGTTTGAGGGATTGGAATGCTTTTATGGCTTCTGCAGTCATTTGGAAAGGAACAGTAGCAATACGGGGTATGCAGAAGCCATAAAAGCATTCCAATCCCTCAAACAAATCATTGTCACTGCCCCAGCTCTTGGCATCCCTAACTATCAGCTTCCCTTTCGCCTTTATGTCATGGAACGTCAGGGCCATGCCACTGGAGTTCTCACCCAGAGCCATGGGGGTCGTAGTAGACCTCTAGGCTACTTCTCAAAACGTCTAGACCCTGTAGCCAGAGCCACCCCCTCCTGTGTCAGGGCCGTTCATGCTGCTAGTTCTCTCCTGAACGCTACAGCTGACATCGTCCTGGGACACCCACTCACCATCATGGCTCCCCATGACATCTCAGATTCAACTAATATATCCTTGTACCTATGGTCCAGATGGTGTGAGTGTTCACTTCACCACCAATGACTGGGCCTCCATGCGAGACCTGTGTGCCCTGTTGCACTGTTTCGAGTACTCCACCAACATGGCCAGTGGCGATGACTCCCTTATCAGCGTTACAATACCACTTCTATGTCTCCTTGAGAAAACACTTAGGGCGATGATGGAAGAGGAGGTGGCCCAGGAGGAGGAGGAGGAGGAAGAGGGGTCATTTTTAGCACTTTCAGGCCAGACTCTTCGAAGTGACTAAGAGGGAGGTTTTTTGCAACAGCAGAGGCCAGGTACAAATGTGGCCAGCCAGGGCCCACTACTGGAGGACGAGGAGGACGAGGATGAGGAGGAGGTGGAGGAGGATGAGGATGAAGCATGTTCACAGCGGGATGGGACCCAACGCAGGTCGGGCCCATTACTGGTGCGTGGCTGGGGGGAAACGCAGGACGATGACGATACGCCTCCCACAGAGGACAGCTTGTCCTTACCTCTGGGCAGCCTGGCACACATTAGCGACTACATGCTGCAGTGCCTGCGCAATGACAGCAGAGTTGCCCACATTTTAACATGTGCGGACTACTGGGTTGCCACCCTGCTGAATACACGGTACAAAGACAATGTGCCCACCTTACTTCCTGCACTGGAGCGTGACAGGAAGATGCTCGAGTACAAGCGCATGTTGGTAGACGCGCTACTGAGAGCATTCCAGAATGTCACAGGGGAACAAGTGGAAGCCCAAGGCAGAGGAGGAGAAAGAGGTCGCCAATGCAGCTGTGTCACGGCCAGCTCCTCTGAGGGCAGGGTTAGCATGGCAGAGATGTGGAAAAGTTTTATCAACACGCCACAGCTAAGTGCACCACCACCTGATACGGAACGTGTTAGCAGGAGGCAACATTTCACTAACATGGTGGAACAGTACGTGTGCACACCCCTCCACGGTCTCTAAATTGTCCACGTGGCCAGAGCTAGCTTTTTATGCCTTGGAGGTGCTGGCCTTCCCAGCGGCCAGCGTTTTGTCTGAACGTGTATTCAGCACGGCAGGGGGGCGTCATTACAGACAAACGCAGCCGCCTGTCTACAGCCAATGTGGACAAGCTGACGTTCATAAAAATGAACCAGGCATGGATCCCAAAGGACCTGTCCATCCCTTGTGCAGATTAGACATTAACCAACTCCCCTTAACCATATATTATTGTACTCCAGGGCACTTCCTCATTCAATCCTATTTTAATTTTTATTTTATCATTATATTGCGGGGCAACCCAAAGTTGAATGAACCTCTCCTCTGTCTGGATGCCGGGGCCTAAAAATATCTGACAGTGGCCTGTCCCAGTGTTGGGTGACATAAAGCATGATTCTCTGCTATGACATGAAGACTGATTCTCTGCTGAGTTCCTGACATGAAGCCTGAATCTCTGTTATGGGACCTCTCTCCTCTGCCTGGGTGCCGGGGCCTAAATTATATGACAATAGACTGTTCCAATGTTGGGTGACGTGAAGCATGATTCTCTGCTATGACATGAAGACTGATTCTCTGCTGACATGAAGCCTGAATCTCTGTTATGGGACCTCTCTCCTCTGCCTGGGTGCCGGGGCCTAAATATCTGACAATGGACTGTTCCAGCGGTGGGTGACGTGAAGCCTTATTCTCTGCTATGACATGAAGACTGATTCTCTGCTGACATGAAGCCTGAATCTCTGTTATGGGACCTCTCTCCTCTGCCTGGGTGCCGGGGCCTAAATATATGACAATGGACTGTTCCAGTGGTGGGTGACGTGAAGCCTTATTCTCTGCTATGACATGAAGACTGATTCTCTGCTGACATGAAGCCTGAATCTCTGTTATGGGACCTCTCTCCTCTGCCTGGGTGCCGGGGCCTAAATTATATGACAATGGACTGTTCCAATGTTGGGTGATGTGAAGCATGATCTTTTGCTATGACATGAAGACTGATTCTCTGCTGAGTTCCTGACATGAAGTCTGAATCTCTGTTACGGGACCTCTCTTCTCTGTCTGGGTGCCAGGGCCTAAATTATATGTCAATGGACTGTTCCAATGTTGGGTGACGTGAAGCATGATTCTCTGCTATGACATGAAGACTGATTCTCTGCTGACATGAAGCCTGAATCTCTGTTATGGAACCTCTCTCCAATTGACATTGGTTAATTTTTATTTATTTTATTTTAATTTTTATTCATTTCCCTATCCACATTTGTTTGCAGGGGATTTAACTACATTTTGCTGCCTTTTGCAGCCCTCTAGCCCTTTCCTGGGCTATTTTAGCCTTTTTAGTGCCGAAAAGTTCGGGTCCCCATTGACTTCAATGGGGTTCGGGTTCAGGACGAAGTTCGGGTCGGGTTCGGATCCCGAACCCGAACATTTCCGGGTAGTTCGGCCGAACTTCTCGTACCCGAACATCCAGGTGTTCGCTCAACTCTAATACCAACATATCTCCCCCTAAATTCAAGGGTTCATCAAAGAACATAATTTTCTAGATGATGAATGTTTCACTGTGATTTATGAGTAGTGTTTGGCGCGAATATTCGAATTGCGAATTTTAAATGCTAATATCTCCACTTCGAGAATTTGCGAATATTTAGAATATAGTGCTATATATTCGTATTAGCAAATATTCTAGACTTTTTCTTTTTTACTTGAACACATGATCCCTCCCTGCTTCTTGCTTGTGGGCCATTGAGAAGGCTGCAATGTCTTAAGTCTGAGCTTAGCAATATTACAAGCAACCGATAGGAAAGTTGCATACCCCTTAGTATATAAGAACCTCCCCAGCAGCCATTTTCTGCATTTTTTTTGCATTTATGAGAGAGAAAGCAGTGTCATTGCTGTGCTCTGTTCTTTAGTGTGTCAAACTAATTACATTAGATAGTTAGTTAGTTAGTTAGTTAGATTATATATAATACATATAGTTAGTGGGAGATTGTCAGTGTAGGTTAGATCCTGATATAGTGTAGCTCGTTCCAGTGCAGGGTGTCTGGTAGTGTGATAGGTTCTGCTGTCCATATTGTAAGAGAATGTCTGGAGTGGTAGTGGATGGAAGATACGTACCACCGGGGGTCGTGGCCCTGGTGGAGTAAGAGCAGGGTGGGTGTCTGTTCCCCACGGACCACCACGGGTGGACGGGTTTCAGTTGTTGGTGTCAGTCTACACTGATCCTGGCAGGTTGGTTATCTCTGGCCTTAGTTGGGTAGGGAAGGAGTTAATCCTTCACTATGCTTGCTGGGTGTGGTCTGCCTGCTACACCCAGGGCTGTGAATATAGGTTTGATGCTCACTGACTGTGGGGCTGCTGATGAAGTGTGGTCTCCTGTCTCACTGCAGGAAGCTGTATGGGAGGCTGATCGCTCGGTCGGGCTGAGCGCTGTAGTCCGCTTGTCTACCAAGGACTGCCCAATTGCTGCAGGCTCAGCGAAGGACCAAAAGAAGGGATCCTGTGGCCGGAGCCAATCCCTTGTCCAGGCCGACACGTGGCCTGTCTAACTTGCATGAACTTGGACAAACCCACCCCATGACAAGGTGTAGTACTGACCACGGATGTGAGAGACTGTGTGAACAGGCACCAAGACGCCTGCAGCGTTTGGGGATCCTTTGTGGGAGGTGGGGTTTATGGACATTGCTGTTGTGTTGAATTGCACAGTTTTGATGTGATGCACTGGAGTGAATAAAAGAGCACGGTTTGGACACAAAGCCTGTCTCCTGAGCCTCTATACTGCCACCGCTACCATCTGCCTACCAGAGCAAACCCCCACAATATATACATGCTACAGACATAGTGCTGTGATGTAACAGGTTCACAACAATACTTAGTGCACCAATCAGTAATATGTAGTCAGACCTGCTAAAATGTGAAGTTGCACGCATTGTGCAAAAATATGCGCATCATTTATTGCCGCTTTGCGCAATCGCAAATATATTGGAGCACTCTATCTGCATATAAAGTTATTGTAATGTTATGCCATGCCAACCATTTTCTCCAGTCTCAGGAAACTTCTAGCAGCTTGAAAACTGTAGCAAAAGTGACCCACTCCTGTATTGCGCGCACATTACGCGAATATTACATTTCATCACTGATCGCAGCATCTGAGATTAACATTGTGGGCTTTTAGGGGTTATTCCGGTAAAAAACAACAGCAACTCGCCTTATCCATTTTATCGCATAGAGGCCACTGCGGCCATTTGATTGAAGACACAGTTTGAAATCTCACGTGGTAACATGATGATGTCATCATGCTGGCAGGTGCACAATATTTTGTGTGGTATTTTCCACCAAGATGGGCGCAGCAGCCTCTTCACAACCAAATGGATGAGGCGAGTATGATAATTTTTTTTTTTTTTACCACCATTCCAGGGAAAATTGATTCATTACCACGAAGCAAGAGGAAATTCGGCTTTGCGGCTTTTCAAATTATTTTACAGAAATTTGGATCGAATCCCACCAAGGAATCTTCGATTCACTCAGCACTAGTTATGAGGGTATAAAAAAAAATCTGCATGTTGCATTATTTGATATCGCTCAACAGGGTATTTTTTCAATATTGATATCATTTTATGAGTATGACACAAAAAAAAAAAGCATTACAAAAGAAGATACAAAAAAATGAATTCAGCCCGAAGTAAATCACATAGAAAAGTGTGCAGTTTGATTTCTTTACATGAAATTACTTTACATCTCTTTTTATTTAACAGTCTTCTTTAATAGTGAATTTTCAGTCTCCTTTGCATCATATTCTCTTTTATGAAAAGATGAATACTATTACAGTAAACTATTGCATTATTTCTTAGGCTGCTATTGTCTTAAGGACTTAGTTTTTGAAGAATACATGTTATTGTTGTAATCCTGACTATACAGCAAGAAGAAAACATTTGAATTGCTTTTATAACATTTACAGTGTAACAGAATATTTAAAACTTTTAAAATAAAGTACTAACAGGAGTGATAATTGCACCGCTGAAACCTACAACAATCAGTATAATAGCAACTTATTGAACAAATATTCTCTATCAATGTGGTTGGCACAAATAATGAAAAAAAATGTTGTTTTAATTTTTATTTATAAAAAGCACATATTATGTTAAGTTTAATGTGTTGCATTAAATAAGAAAATAAAGCTTTTTACACTAGAGAAGGCTTCTGTCAGGAGTTATCCAGCCAAGATACTGTTCATGGCTGTGCTGGGAGGGTTGCCAGTTTTATCAGTCAAGTCTCGGCTGGACAACCTATCAGAGATGCTGGAAACCGAGCAAATCAGGTTCCTGGCTCAGCATTAAGTCCCAGAGATAGGCATGGGGTTTAAGACTGGTACTCATTGATTGCAATTGCCTGTGATTTATTGAAGTGTCTTGGCTCTGTTTGTACCTCTGTGGTTTGTACCTGAACTTAAGACCTGTTTGTTAAACCTCTGTGTATAGACCTTGTCTGATGAATTAGCATCTACTGATTCTGCAGGTATTTTGATGGTGGCTAGTTTCTGGATTTGCCCCTTATCTGCTGTTTGTCTCTATCTGTCTCTCCTGGTTCTGATGCTGCTTGTCTATTACTCTTTGCACTTTGGTCATTCTGGTAGGTAAGTCTGCTTTAGAGATGAGAAATCCTGTCAAGATTCAGTTCAAGTTCAGTTCAAATTAGCTTTTATAAACCTGATTGCAGCAGATGTTGGCCATGATACTTTGCATATATTTTCCCCAGAAATCAAGAGGGGATTGTCTAACCTACAATAATATTCACGTATGTAAACTGGTCTCTATAATAGAAATAGTTCCCACCAAGAAGTTCCCCCCAAGCCCTTGCCACTAGAAAAGCTGTAGTCATCTCCTTTAGGCCTCATGCACACGGCCGTGTTCCGCGGCCGAGAGCGGACCGCTGTCAGGAGGAATCCCGGCCGGGTTTCCATGGTCCGATCTCGGCCGTGTGCATGAGGCCTAACTCTGATAAATGGCTTTTTAAGCTGCAGATGTTCGACTGACTAAGCTATTTTCCTAGCTTTGCTGCATAAGCATGTTTCTGATGAATCAGAAAAAAGGAAAACTAAGGCTACTTTCACACTTGCGACAGTGTGATCCGGCGGGCAGTTCCGTCGTCTGAACTGCCCGCTGGATCTGCCGATCTGCATGTGACTGAAAGAATTTATGAGACGCATCCGGATGCGGATGCGTCTCACAAACACATTGCAAGAACGGATCCGTCTCTCTGCTTGTCATGCGGACAGACATATCCGTCTTGTATCTTTTTTCACATTATTACCGGTCTGCGGATTCAGTATTTTGAATGCCGGATCTAGCACTAATACATTCCTATGCTACGGTTTTATCTTTTGTCTGATCAGTCAAAATGACTGAACTGAAGACATCCTGAGGCATGGGGATATGCCTGATCAGTTCTTTTCCAGTATAGAGCCCCTGTGACAGAACTCTATGCCGGAAAAGAAAAATGCTAGTGTGAAAGTACCTTACACAGTGATGTGAACCCGGTCTTTTATGAGTTCCTATTTGTCTTGTTCATTGCCTTATTAGCACAGATGCCTGAGAAAAACATCTTGATTAACAGAGTTCATAGAATCCCCAAACCAAAATATCTCCCCTTATCTACTCCAAGATGTGTCCTAGCACACCTGAAATTTTACCACTTTAAAGACTCTTTTGTTTTTTTAAATTTAATAAATTTTTATTGATATACAAAAGATTTGTTTACATAATACATAACAAATAGATCATTCCCCATCCTTCCCCCCCCCCGCCCCTCCCCCCCCCCCACCCTGCAGGAAAAAAGAAAAAAGGAGAAAAAAAAAAAAAAAAAAAAAAAAAAAAAGTTTTTGTACGTAAAATTTATAAATAAATCAATAAATTAATTAATTAAATTAGTTGTTCTTATCCCAATCTTTCCAAACTGCAGCCCATTTTAAATAGGATCCTCTTTGGTTGTACATTATCCTCTCGTAGCTCTTCACTTTCTCAACCAGACCCAACCAATTGTTACAGTCTGGAGGAGAAGAGCAGAACCATGATCTAGAAATAAGAAGTCTGGCCAAAAACATTACCTTGGTCAGAAGTTGGCGTTTTATAGGCTGGTAATTAACCTCTGATAGGTCTCCCAGGACCCATATCCTGGGGGACAAAGGAACTACAATGTTAAGTTTACGAGCCAAATTGGTTTGGACCGCTCTCCAATAGCTGCTCAGCATTGGGCAACCCCAGAACAGATGTACATGATCTGCCTCGGTGTTGCCACAACGTGGGCAGTCAGAGGAGGCTCTGTATCCTCTCCTGTGTAGCCAAATGGGTGTCACATATATTTTGTGAAGAATATTGAATTGTACAACAATGTGATTAAAATTATGTGAAACTAATTTTAAATTTTCCCCTATGTTGTCCCAATCTAAAGGGCCCACCTCTGAAAGTGAAGAAGACCAGGATCTTTGTCCTGGAGAAAAAACACCCGAAAATTTTTTTTTCATTAGGTGTCTATAGCAGTGTGATATTTTTATTCTCGTGGCTATTTTCTTAGTGATTAAGTCGTGTAAAAATTCAGGAGTATCTATAAAAAAGAAATGACTATTCAAAGTGCTGGAGAGTGCCGACCTCAATTGAAAATATGCGTACCAAGCTACCTCACCCAAATTTGCCCTTTGTCTTAGCTCAGTCAGGGACAGAATTTGTCCATCACTGACTACCTGATGTAGGTATTGGACGTTCTTAGTCCTCCAGTACTGGCAGCAGCTCAAGTCCCCTAGATTCAAGATCTTTGAGTTATGCCATAATGGGGTACAAGCAAGTGATGCCTTGACTCCACACCAGCTTCTTATAACCAACCAAGTCCTTATAGCCATTCTGCAAAAAAGTGTGTACCCAATCTGTGTATTTAATAGGTAATCAGACTCCAGTACTGAAAAAAAATCCATAAGACCTGAGTCTTTCACCATTTTATTGCAGAAATGGCTATTTTCCCAGTCATTGAGAAAGCAAAGTTGAGAGGCCACAAAGTAGCCCTTAAAATAAGGGAGGTTAAGACCTCCCTGATTATAAGGCATAGAGAAGTACAGTGCCTTCAGTCTGACCCTCTTCCTCCCCCACAATAAATCGTTCAGCATACGCTCTATAAGTCTGAAATACTTATCCGCGATCCATACAGGTGAGTTACGCAGAACATACAGGACCTGGGGCAACACTACCATTTTTATTAGAGAGACTCTATCCGCCCTTGCAGGCAGAATTTTTTGCCATATCTTAATTTTGGCCCTCAACTTTGTCAGCAGGGGAATTAAATTGAGTTGTAGATATTCCTGAGGTTTAGCCGAAACTAAAATCCCCAGGTACTTTATACAACCAGAAGTTGTTAACTGGTTATCCCAGTTACCTCGCAGCTCATCTATAGGGAGGAGAACGGTCTTCTCCCAGTTGATCTCCAAACCCGATGGGGCGGAGAAAGCACCTACCAAGTCCATTATGCGAGGGAGGGTGGTTTCTGTTTGGTGAACAAAGACCAAGATGTCATCTGCATAAAGAGATACACGATCCTGTCTCCCCATTATACCAAAGCCAGACACCTGCAAATCCTGCCTTATGCTAGCTGCTAAGGGTTCAATATAAATATTAAACAAAAGGGGAGAAAGAGGACAGCCTTGACGGGTGCCTCTTCCTAGGGAGAAACTCTCTGTAACCGTATCATTGATCTTGATCCTGGCAACTGGAGAGCTATATAGTAACTGAACCATCGCCCTGAATCTGGGGCCGAAGCCCATTTTTTTCATCACCTCCCAAAGGAAGACCCACTCCACCCTGTCGAAGGCTTTGGTAGCGTCCAGCGACAGGACGGAGCGGGTACCGCACCCCGGAGACTGAATATTCATAAATAGCCTATGTAAATTGTGATGTGTGCCCCTTCCTGGCATAAAACCATTTTGGTCTGGGTGTATAATAGTGGGTATAACCCGAGAAAGCCTCCTGGCCAGAACTTTTGATAATAACTTAACGTCAGTATTTAATAAAGAGATTGGTCTATAGGAACTCAATTCTTTCGGGTCCTTATCCTTTTTAGGGATCAAAACAATGAGGGCCTCCATCATAGAACATGGCAAGTCCCCTCCCCTCATTGCATGAGAAAAGACCTCTAGCAGCTGAGGGAGAATCACTTCACCATTCCTACGGTAAAATTCGTATGGAAGGCCATCTAGGCCTGGCGATGAGTTCCCCGAGATAGACCCCAGAGCCTCCTGCAGCTCTGGCAAAGACAGCTCCTCCTCTAAACATTCCATTTGGGTTGTGCTTAAGGTCGACAATGGGATCCCATCCAAAAACCGCATCGCCAGGTCAGATGACAGGCCAGAAGAGGATCTATACAGCTGGGAAAAGTACTGCAGAAAGGTATCCGCAATCCCCTCTGGCTCTACTATGGTTTCCCCCTCTAAGTTGCGAATCGACAGAATAAGTTTATTTTTCTTATCTTGTTGTGTAATTATTCTGGCCAGGAGCTTACCGGGGCGTCCAGACTCCGAAAAATACTTTAACCCCTTGAAGAGTACTCTATGATTTGCTTTCTCGATTAAGTATTTTTCGAGGGAGCAGCTCGCCTTCTGCATTTCTTCCCTATTGTATTCAGTCGGATGACTCGTGTACCGCTCAGTAGTAAGTGCAGCAGTTTTGGCCAGTTCTTTCTCCTCTTCCTTAAATTTTCTCTTTGCTGCAGCAATCTCGCTTATAAAGACCCCTCTCAAATATGCTTTCATTGCGTCCCATACTGTATTGATGTTGGCAGAGGGAAGGTTCACCTCCCAAAAGGAGGAGATCAGTATTTTGATAGACTGATAATTGTCCAGGATGGTGAGCCAATATGGATTCAGCTTGAATCCTGGCCCCCTCTTGTCCTTGTTCTCCCTGGTGCATACCTCAATTAGTACGGGTGAGTGGTCCGAGACTGTTCTTACCCCATATCGCATTTTCCGGATATTGATCAGGTTGCTCTCATTAGTAAATGCTAGGTCAATCCTAGACATTGCTCTACCTCCCCTAGAGACACAGGAGTATATTTTCTTTCCTCCGCCAAGATATTCCCATATATCCACCACGCCAGCCTCCAAACAGAACTGAGGCAGTGGCGAATTACACGGATTCCTCCCCGATTCTGCATCTGATGTAAATCTGTCTCTTTTAGGGTCCATGACCGCATTAAAGTCTCCCATCAGAACTAATCGACATTCTGGTCTCTTTTCAAGAAAAAACAATAGCTGGATTAGTGGATACATAGAGAATGGCGGAGGTATATAGAAGAAAGCAAGAACATAGCTGCAGCCATGCAGCTCGCCATACAAAAAAATAAATCTGCCCTGGTCATCTATATTAGATTCTATTAGGGTGAAATCTACAGAATTATGGATCAGAACTGAAACGCCCCTAGAGGATCCACTAAAGGTGGAATGATAGGCTTGAGAATACCATCCCATTGTCAAACGGGACACGGTTTCTTTAGTAAGATGGGTTTCTACTATGCAGATAATTGCTGGAAGATATCTTTTCAATGCATCCATTATGGCTTGCCTTTTGACCCTTTCCCCGAGCCCTCTGACATTCCATGCTACAATTCTAGTCGCCATCAATCACAGCAAGGAAAAAAAAAAAAAAAAAAAAAACCAACAAACCTGCAAGGTGGGTTCCCTTTCCCTGCTCCCTCCCATCCCCCCTCTCTGTTGATCCGCCCGAGTTGATCAGCGAATCTCTAACCTCTGGCCGTTCTCCCCCTCTCTAGCCTTGCCCCCCCCGCATCATAATATTGGAGAGTATCATATCATAGGCCCATTTGCTCCATCCACTCTAGCGCTTGTTGTGGTCTTTCAAAGAATTGTAAAGTCCCGTTATGGATCACTCTTAGTTTTGCTGGATACTGGAGCGAATATTTAATGTCCTTGGACGCCAAACGTTTCTTTATCTCTATAAAATTTCTTCTCTTCTCCTGAGTCTGTCGAGCAAAGTCAGGGAAAAAGAGCAATTTAGTGCCCTGATATTCAATAGGTGTGCATTCTCTTGCTCTTCTCAGTATCATATCTCTATCAGCAGACAGTAGTAATTTCATTAAGATTGCCCGCGGCGGCCTCCCTGGAGTAGGTTTCCCTCCTGGGATTCGATGAGCTCTTTCTATCTGAAACATAGGGGAGAAGTAGTCGCTCCCAAGATTATTGAAAACCACATCTTTAAGTTGTTCCTCTAGCTGTCGACCTTCGGCTCCTTCTGGGAAGCCAATTATACGAACGTTATTTCGCCTGGACCTATTTTCAAGGTCCTCCATCTTATTTTGTAGTAATTGATTTTCTGAGGCGAGAAAAACAGTTTTAGACTTTAGCGTATTTATGTCGATTTGCAGTGAGTCGACCATTTTTTCAACGTTAAAGACTCGGTCACGAATTTTTACCAGATCATCTCTTATTAGAGTAATATCGCTCTGCACTGAACCCAGTTGGGTAGACATCCCTTGCGCTAGGGTGCCATTATTTTCCACAGCACAGAGAATTTTATTAAGTACTGCAGAATCATATTCAACTCTCAGTTGCGTAGAGAGATTTTCCTCTACCGCTTCCTGACCTGTCTCTGCTGATTCGTCATCAGATAGTTCATCAGTTTGAGGAGGCTTAGCGGGTTTCTTCAATTTAGAAGAGAGTTTCGTTTTTACTGAATTATTTTCATTTGAGAGGGGCGGTTTTAAAAACTTATCAATTTTGTTATCTGGGGTCTTAGATCCGGACTTTATTACAGACTTAAAGACTCTTTTGGGAAGGAGCATGATTTGGCTTTTGGAGGGAATGTGTGCGGTTTTGAACCCCTTAAGGACTCAGGTCGTGCCGGTACGGCCTAAGTTTAAATAGTGATTCAGGCGCCGCGGGGGTTAATCCGAACAGGATGCCGGCTGAATTCATTCAGCCGGCATCCTGTCACAACGCCAGGGGGGTCATGTGACCCCCCCCCCCCCGTGTCGGCGATCGCAGCAAACCGCAGGTCAATTCAGACCTGCAGTTTGCTGCGCATAATAAACATTTTTCACCCCCCCTGCACCCCTGCATGGTTTTATGCTGGTGGGGGATTGTGGGCGGTGGGGGCGCTGCGGGAGGCGGGCGGTGCGGCAGGCGGGATCGCAATCCCCCGTCCGCCTCCCCTTGAAAATTTGTTGGTGTACAGTGGTTATACCAGAGTGTCAGCACATTGCTGACACTCTGGTATAAACGGCTGACATCTGTGCATATGTCAGCCGTTTAACCCTTTCCATACCGCAGTCCGTACGGACCGCGGTATGGAAAAGGTTAACTGTCAGGGTCAAGGGGCTCCCTCCCTCTCCCATCGGGGGGCTGCTGTGCCTTTGCAGCCCCCAGACAGGATCGGGTCACAGAAGAAGGGAGCCCCCGTTCTTACCCTTCCCCGTCTGCGCAGTTCTGGCCACTACTGAGCAGACGGGGAAGGTTCCCATGGCAACATGATGCCTTCTCAGGAGTCCTGCTGTCCATGGTGCTGAAAAGATCTATGCTATAGGCATAGATCTGTTCAGACAAAGTGTAAGTAAAATACAGTACAGTACACTATATAGTGTACTGTACTGTATTATACAGACATCAAACTCACTGGATCTTCAAGAACCAAGTGGGTCTGGGTCACAAAAATGGAAAAAAAAGGTGAAAAAAGTTAAGATAAAAAAAACATTTATCACTAAATAAAAATAAAAAAAATAAAATACACTACACATATTAGGTATCACCGCGTCCGTAACGACCTGATCTATAAAACGGTCATGTTACTTTCCCCGCACGGTAAACGCCATAAAAATAAATAAATAAATAAATATGAGAAAATGTAAATTTTGCCCACCTTACTTCCCAAAAAAGGTAATAAAAGTGATCAAAAAAGTCGTATGTACGCCAAAATAGTACCAATCAAACCGTCATTATATCCCGCAAAAATCATACCCTACCCAAGATAATTGCCCAAAAACTGAAAAAACTATGCCTCTTAGACTATGGACACTAAAACATGATTTTTTTTTTTTCAAAAATGAAATCATTGTGTAAAACTTACATAAATAAAAATAAAGTATACATATTATGTATCGCCGCGTCCTTATCGACTGGCTCTATAAAAATTTCACATGACCTAACCCCTCAGGTGACCACCGTAAAAAAAATACAAATAAAAACGGTGTAAAGAAAGCCATTTTTTGTCATCTTACGTCACAAAAAGTGTAATATCAAGCGAACAAAAAGTCATATGCACCCCAAAATAGTGCCAATCAAACCGTCATCTCATAATCGCCCAAAAACTGAAAAAAACTATGGCTCTTAGACTATGGAGACACTAAAACATTTTTTTGGTTTTAAAAATGAAGTCATTGTATAAAACTTACATAAATAAAAAAAATTGTATACATATTAGGTATTGCCGCGTCCATGACAACCTGCTCTATAAAATTACCACATGATCTAACCTGTCAGATGAATGTTGTAAATAACAAAGAAAAAAAGTGCCAAAAAAGCTATTTCTTGTTACCTTGCTGCATAAAAAGTGTAATATAGAGCAACCAAAAATCATATGTACCCTAAACTAGTACCAATAATACTGCCACCCTATTCCTTCCAATGGGACATGGTGTCAAAAAAACCAGTCCAGCAAAATCTGCCTTCCAAAAACTGTATGGCATTCCTTCCCTTCTGCGCCCTGCCGTGTGCCCGCACAGCAGTTTACGACCACATATGGGGTGTTTCTGTAAACTACAGAATCAGGGCCATAAATATTGAGTTTTTTTTGGCTGTTAACCTTCGCTTTGTAACTGTAAAAAAAAATATAAAAATGGAAAATCTGCCAATTTTTTTTTGAAATTGTATCTCTATTTTCCATTAAATCTTGTGCAACGCCTAAACGGTTAACAAAGTATGTAAAATCAGTTTTGAATACCTTGAGGGGTGTAGTTTCTTAGATGGGGTCACTTTTATGGAGTTTCTACTCTAGGGGTGCATCAGGGGGGCTTCAAATGGGACATGGTGTAAAAAAAACAGTCCAGCATAATCTGGCTTCCAAAAACCATACGGCTCACCTTTCCCTCTACCCCCTACTGTGTGCCCGTACAGTAGTTTACGGCCACATATGGGGTGTTTCTGTAAACGACAGAGTCAGGGCAATAAAGATACAGTCTTTTTTGGCTGTTAACCCTTGCTTTGTTAGTGGAAAAAATGGGTTAAAATGGAAAAAAAATGAAATTCTCAAATTTCATCCCCATTTGCCAATAACTCTTGCGCAACACCTAAAGGGTTAACAAAGTTTGTAAAATCAGTTTTGAATACTTTGAGGGGTGTAGTTTATAGAATGGGGTCATTTTTGGGCGGTTTCTTTTATGTAAGCCTCGCAAAGTGACTCCAGACCTGTAGTGACCCCTAAAAATTGGGTTTTTGTAAATTTCTGAAAAATTTCAAGATTTTCTTATAAACTTCTAAGCCTTGTAACATCCCCAAAAAATAAAATATCATTCCCAAAATAATTCAAACATGAAGTAGACATATGGGGAATGTTAAGTCATCACAATTTTTGGGGGTATTACTATGTATTACAGAAGTAGAGAAACTGAAACTTTGAAATGTGTATGCTATAGGGTGCTTTACTGCCTGCATACTGTGGGGTCCTGTATACTATAGGATGCTATACTGCATACTGTGGGGTGCTGTATACTATAGGGTGCAATACTGCCTACTGTGGGGTGCTGTATACTTTAGGATGCTATACTGCATACTGTGTGGTGCTGTATACTATAGGGTGCTATACTGCATAATGTGGGGTTCTGTATACTATAGGGTGCTATACTGCTTGCATACTGTGAGGTGCTGTATACTATAGGGTGCTATACTGCATACTGTGGGATGCTGGGGTGCACTGTAACACTAGAGTAAGCCGAGCCCCGGTCTCCTTCCTGAACTGCATAGCAGTGCCCACTTCCAGCCCAGAGCACTGATCCTAAGCCGCTGGAGTCTTCAGAACTGGAAGTATTTACAGTCATTCACTGTACTCTACCAGGTGTGTGGATTATTATTTTTTTGTGGGTGTTGTGGTGGAGGCCGTGATTGCATGCTAGGGCGTTGGAATGCCGGGATCCAGGGGGCCCAAGTAAATTTTTCCCCAGGGTCAAATCAATATTAAAGACAGCCCTGAAGCACATTAATACAGACCATCAAGGGCACATTGAATCGCCATCTGGCCTGTGTCCCTTGTTTGGTCTGGCATACTGCATAATTAAAATTGGCGTCCCTGCGATCAGGATTTCTGATAAATTCCTTTGTGCCTTTATTTAACTGTGTGAACAACACTTGCAAAACCCTGCATCATTATAGACTGCCTGTTGCGAATTGCTTTAATTGGGCCAAAAGACTGTTCAGATTGCTTAGAGACTGTCTGCATGTATTGCGCTATTATTCTACTACAAAACCGCATTGCTAAAAAGGCAAAATTGAGGATTTTTCAAGAGTCAGTAGCGCTGCTTGCTGTATTTGAATGGACTGTTTTGCACTTAAAATGGCTGCCTAAAGGGCTTGTAGTTGTTTGCTGCACCATCACAGAGCTGCCTGGCGGGAAAGTTACAAGTTACACTACCTTCCAGTGCAGAGAAAGTTGGTGCACCGCCCCATATGCAAAGTATTTATTGAAAGTGCTGTCTACCACTCCTGTAGCGGTCAGGGGAGGCCGGGCTGTATGTAAAGTGTAGAACCGCCCCTTCTGGCTGTGGATCGCGTTGAAGAGACGCCGCGCACAGACTTGTGTGTGACGTACTCTAGCATGCCAGCCAACCTCCATGGGGATAAAAGCAAGTAAAAGCCACTATCTTACTATTCAGCCTGTGAGAGATCCTCTATCAGTAATAAGGGGACATTTAATAAGAATTTACTTCAACAGTAACCTCCAGCCTGTACCGATCGCTCGTCTTACACTCGCCATAGGACCATACACCCACAACGGTTGCCTATAGCAACCCAATTAAAAAATCGCATAAAGTAAAAATTTAGCCTGCAGCATTTAAATAAACTGTCATTGCCATGTCTGTTCAGGAGGAAGCCGCGTAGCCTGACCTCAGCAGGTCCCCTGCAGCAGCCGCAGCTGGCTCCAGTACACCACCAGCCGCTGCAGCAGCCAGCATGATGCCACTAACCATGCCTTACTACTTTGGGGCCCATTGGTTCCCCCGATACTCTGGGGAAGCTCACACCCTAAGCGACTTTAAAGAGAAAATGTGTGCCTTGTTCAGATTGTACCCTGTCTCCACAGAGCAGCAAATGGAAATACTTCTAGCCCGATTAGAGGGAGCCGCACTCCGGGAGGTGAAGTCCTGGCCTAGCTCTGAAAGAAGAACACTAGGACAGATCTTTGAGAGACTCTACACCACCTTTGAACCCAATACCGTGTCAGAAGTCAAAATGAGGTTCTTGAGCACGAAACAATGAATCGGTAAGTCACTCAGAGACTTTGCATTGTCTTTCCAAAAAGCCCTTAGAGCTGTTGTTCAGGTAGATCCCGTGAGGCAGAGAACCAAGACAAAACTTTAAAGGAACAATTCATTGAAGGTGTTAATGCTGAAAACCTAAAAAGCCAGTTGAGAATGTTAGCTGCACAACACCCAAGTGTCACCTTCCTAGACTTTAAAGAGCTAGCCATTAGTATTTTGGGAAAGAGTCCGCAGCCAGAGCCTGCTAAAATTGCTAAAACTCTTGTCCACACACCTGCTACCCCTTCGAAGTGTTGCCCGGTAGCCAGCCAGGCAGCTCAAACTCCAGTCCCTGATGCCGTAGCAGCCTTGACAGAACAGGTTTACTTTTTGACAAAAAGCCTGAAGAAGGTGTCAGAAATTAGAACAGTGGGAGAAGCCTTTATTATTGGAGGATAAGATACCTGTACGAAAATAACTTTTCCCTCCTGACTACAAAGATATATATCCCAGAAGTCCTGGTGGGCGCCCAAATGACCACTCCAATGCCCACAGGCGACTTATTTGCACCTACTGTCATAAGTCAGGGCATACAGAAACAATGTGCTGGCGGTTAAAACAGAGATCCTCGAGGCTAACGACCGCCCCTCGAGAGGTAAATCATTAGGTCCACAAGTTCCCAACTGGATGCCCAGATACGTAGGATCCCGTCCAGAAGTAGCAATCTGATTTAACGGAATTTCCTTTGTCGCCCTACTGAACACGGATCTCAGGTCACTACCATCCTACGGCCTGCATTTGATAAATACTAGGACCAGAGCCAACTTACGCAACCACCAGAATCCTGGTTGGCTCTTACGGCCAGCAACGGGAAACCCATGCCAATACATGGTTATTGGCAGCCAACTCTGCAAGTAGGAGAAACCACCCTACCTCGACAAGGTATTATTGTTGTACAAGACGGAGACAAAGTGGCTCTTTAGTAATCCTAGGAATGAATGTCCTTAGGAATCGTTACATTGAGATGCTTGAGGCATTATGCCAATCTATGCCTACTGCTTCACCTGCCTCCAAAAGAGTCATACAACAAACCATCCGTGTGTTAAGAGCACAACAGAGATTCACCAATGAGAAAGGAGAAATCTGCTGTGTCTGCATCCGAGGTAACCAACTTGTGATCCTTAAACCAAATACAGAGACACTCATATGGTGCCGTGCCACCTTGGGTATTCAAGGTCAAAACTACCAAGCCACGGTAGAGTCCTTCACGCTAGATGATCATTCTTTAGTCAGAGCTGCAAGCAGCTTAGTGACTGCTTCCCAAGGTAAAGTGCCTGTCCGTCTCATAAACCTGAATGATCACCACGTTACCCTCACTAAACATAATCCTGTTGCTCAGTTATTGCAAGTCTCTTTCCAGGATGTTATCAGTGTGCCTGAATTAAAGTAGAACAATCTGTGCAGAGCTCCAGTACTCCAGAACATGTTCTGCCTTCCTCATGGTGGGAAGAACTTAACATGGGAGAAAACTACGCCCAAAAACGAGATTGAAGGAGTTTTGAACATTGTGAAAGGAACATCATCAAGCCTTCAGTAAGCATTCTACGGATTATAGGGAAGTCCGTGGGATCAAATACACTATCCCTACCAGCTTTCACCCTCCAATAAAATAAAGGTAACGGCCTATACCACCAATGATGTACCAATCTGTGAAACAAATGATCCGAGAGATAAATTAATTCAATATTATCCAAGACAGCCATAGTCCATGGGCTGCAGCCCTAGTTCTTGTCCAGAAAAAGGATTGCAATATCATGTTCTGTGTGGATTACAGAAAAATTCATCAAATCACCCACAAGGATGCCTATCCCTTAACCAGGATTGAAGAATCCCTGACAGCCCTGGGATCATCAGCCTATTTCTCTACTCTTGATCTGACCAGTGGATACTGGCAAGTACCCATGGGTCCTGAACACCAAGAGAAAACACCTTTTACCACCCCCATGGGCCTATTTGAATTTAATTACATGCCCTTTGGACTTTGTAATGCACCAGTGACGTTTCAACGACTGATGAAACGCTGTTTAGGCCATAGAAACTTTGAGACTGTCCTACTCTACATGGATGATGTCATTATTTATTCCAAATCCTACGAAGACCACTTGAAACACCTTGCAGAATTCTTCCAAGTCCTCATTAAACATGGACTTAAAATCAAACCATCTAAGTGCTACCTGTTGAAGCCAGAAGTCAAGTACCTGGGACATGTTGTCAGTGCAGAAGGTGTTAAACCAGATCCGGAAAAGTTAGCTGCAGTCCAGAATTGGCCTACTCCTACTGTAGTAAAGTAGGTGAGAAGTTTCCTTAGTTTTGCAGGGTACTACAGACGCTTCATCCCTCACTTTGCTAAGATTGCCTAGCCAATTCAGGAACTCCTAAGAGGACACCCAAAGAAGTATCGGAAGACGCAAATACCTGTGGAGTGGATTTAAGACAGGTAAGTTGCCTTCCAGCTCTTAAAAAAGAAGCTGACCGAACCACCTGTTTTTGGATATCCAGATTACCAATAGCCCTTCCATCTCTACACTGATGCCAGACAGAAAGGCTTGGGATCTGTCCTGTCTCAAGTGCAAGAAGGTAAAGACAGAATAATTGCTTATGCTAGCAGATCCCTCAAAGGAGCTGAAAAGAATGACCGAAACTACAGCTCTTTCAAGTTACAGTTCCTCGCACTTGTGTGGGTTGTCATCGAAAAATTTAAGGACTGCCTTGCAGAAGACTCCCTTCATAGCTTTCACTGATAACAACCCACTGACACATCTTAATACAGTGCCTTAGAACAAAGATGGGCCTCACGCCTTGCTAACTACAACTTCACTGTAAAATACAGAACGGGCAAGTCCAACGAGAACGCAGATGCCTTATCTCGCCTGCCTACCAAGGAAGATCCTACTGCACACATAGATGTCTGTGAAGAAGTGGAGATGCCAAATTTCTACAAAAACTTCGCCCAACAAAGCATCCTCTCCATCAAAAACAAAAGACTTCAAAATCCCCATCTACAGAATAATCCAGAATCTCAAATTGAAAAGGAGAGATGGATCAAACTTCAGTCAGAAAGTAGATTAATCGGAGAATCCGCAGAAGAAATGCAGACCCAGATTTGTTGAAGCTGTGGAGACACCGAAAACAACTCTTTCTGCAGAAGGGCCTACTATTGAGAAGAAGCCTGTATCCAGTTACCTATGACAGAGTAAACCAAATCCTAATATACTGCCGGGATGCAAGCATCATTCTTGAGATGTACCATGACAAATCAGGACACTTTGGCGTGCAGAAGACAGAAGCTACCGTCCATAGATGATTCTATTAGATTGGAATACGAGAAGACATTGAGAAGTGGTGTTGAGAGTGTTCCGCCTGCGCTATTGGACGAGGTGAAAAGCATGACCAAAAAGCACCCTTACATTCTATTGTAAGCCAAAAAACATTTGAGATTGTTGCAATTGAACATGTGAAGCTGGAACCAAGTCGCTCAGGGTACACATACGCTATGACCATCATTGACCACTACACCAAGTTCGTTGTAGCCATACCTGTTAAGGACTTGACCGCTAAAACAACTGCAGATGCCTTCTGGAAACATTTCATTTTACCATACAGATGTCCAGAGAAAACAACAGCTTACCATCCCCAAGGTAATGGACTTTGTGAAAAAATTAACCAGACCTTAATAGAAATGCTTAGAGCTGTGCCATCTGCTGTGCCATCTTCTACCTCAATTGATGTACATATACCTATAATAATACCATTCACTGTTCCATGGGGTATACACCACAGTATCTCATGTTTGGCCGAAAAGGTAAACTACCTGCTGACCATACTTTTGACGTACAAGTGCCTTATGCCATCAATACATTGCCAAAAACTGATTGGGTGAACGAGCACCAAAGACATCTAGCTGATGCACAAGAAATTGTTCACCACCGCATTGAACATGCTCACAAAAGGCAGCAAAAAGATTATGACTAATCTGCCAAACCAGAGCCTCTTGAAATTGGTCATTATGTGTGGCTCAAGAACAATCATCAGACCATCAAGTTGGACAGTAAGTGAGAAAGAGATCCCTATATCGTTTCAGCTATCCCTAATCCAGCAACTGACACCTATGAGATCCCCAGAGAAAACAAATCACCTCAAATAGTTAATCACAAACGCTTGAAACTGTATAACAAGGAGAAAGATACTCCAAGAGGAATTCTTTCAGATGAGACTTTTACAGAGGAATATCAGCCTCCAATTCAAGTGCCTGAACTACCAGTTAAGTCTGTAGAGCCTATGCAGACTGTTGAAAAACTAATGACGGAAACATATCCTCTAAAATGGTCCCTTACACCATGGTTAAACATTGCTGTGCCTGCACCAGTCAGTAAAGTGTCATGTCAGCCAGAGTAACCACCTCAAGAAGAAGTTTTAGTAGTGCAAGAAACTCCAGAAGTACCAAGTACTTGCGCCAAGGCCAGAAGAAGGACCACCACTTTGCAGATCCAGTTGGATTACCAAGGGACAACCTCGTTATAGGGAGTATCTACTGCAAACTCAGAGGAGAATGCTTCCAGCTATTCCAGTTTAATGTGGATTACAATTTTGCTTCTTGGTGAGACTACAGAGCCTGAGTAAGGGACTTCTTGACTCTAATTATTTGCCTTACTTCAAGGACTCTCTACAGTCTCTTTTTTTTTTGTTGTCACACTGTTCAAGCCTGTGCCCGGAGATAGACTCAAATGTACCTGAGCCTCTATGTTGTTCATTGTCTTTATATCCCCTATGCTCAGGAAACATACTCATGCCCTGTGAGCCTACTGACCTACATTCCTGTTAATTATTTCCCTATTCTGGACTATCCTGGTGCATCATTTTTCTGCTGTGCCAGGTCAGCACCCCTGTTCACCAGTCTCCAGAGGGAAGAAACAACACCCCTTTTCACTTGTTTACCACCATTCTTGATGTTTGCCTAATATTTATAATTGTGCCTAACCAATTGCTTTTTAGATCTCAAGAAAAAGTATTGTTATGAGTTATGGTACTGTTTTTCATGCCTGCAGGATTGTTCTCTTTTTGTATTTTTCAGGAGACCTTCATCTTTGTGTAAAGGTCGACACGGGTTAAACAAAGGGGTTATGCAGTGTCCCACTACCCTCGTGGCTACTGCAAAATTGTTCTGTATTGCGTTGCATTCCTTATATAGCATGTTTTGTGCTGCAATGCATCTTTATGTATAATCCCTGCTTACAGGTGTATTTAGATTGCATTACACTGAGCCTACCACTAGGGGGAGATAATACCTCCCATATATATAGCTCAGCTTAGGCCCAAGTTAGGCAGCTCAATCCAGTTCAGGGATTCTGTTCAGTCTTAGTCTGGAGTTTTATAACTGAGTTGATGTGCTCCATTCACTCAGCAGGATATTAATTTAAAGAATTCTAAAGAAGGAAACCCCCCAAAGGGTTACGGCCATCTCCACAAGCGCCTTAGGACCTTTGGATTCAAAAGTAAAGAATTCACCAGCTTCCAGTAACCTCACTAACTTGCACTGGGATAACCAGGACCAGCCTTAAAAGTCCTCTACAAGTAAGCATAAAAACCTATATAATTTAATAGTTAGAGAGACACATATTACACCTGTCAGCAGTGGACCTGTTGCAGTTTTACCCCGTCCATCTTAATGAGACTGTTTAATACTTGGATGTTACTGTTACCAGGAGCAACGTTCAGTAAAAGTTATAAGTTGAATTACACCATCCTCGTCTCAGTCTCCACTTCCTCAGTTAACACTACTGTAAATGGTTGTAACACCACAAAAGGTACTGGTGTCACGACTACAAGGGGCCTTGCCATAGGCACATTAATACAGACCATCAAGGGCACCTCAAATCACCATCTGGTCTGGGTCCCTTATACCAGGGTGTGCCCCAGAGAATTCTTGAGCCATTCTCCTCTTCACTTATGCAAGCCTGCCCTTGGACGACGTAACCGCGAGTAACCAGAACTGTATTTACCTCGGCCCACCTAATGCTCACACCGTGACCCCCAAATTATACCCCCAAATTGAATGCTCTTTTTTTAGGGGTTAAGGCCACCGATATAATGTTAGGAGCAGTGGCCACGCAAGCTCACTTAGAGGCTGCTCTCTGGCTGCAAAGGTGGCCAGGTTTCACGGGAGCGAGCACTCTCAAACACTCGCGCATGCGCATTCACTCCAGGCCCGGCCACTTCGCAGGGATCATTATCACAGTTACAGGGCATGCACTACAGCCCTGTAACTGTGACAGATAACAATATAGACACGATCAGTAGGGGAGGGGGCAGCACATAATAATGTGATGAATAATCGAGGAGGATGGCAGAGAATTATACAGAATATAGAATTATATATAGTCGAGTCTGATAGGATCTATGGGCTACCGAGTAGTGAGAATAATCCTTAACAGTGGGATGTAGTGTCCTCCATACGTCTATCAGTACCAGAGAGCTGATAGCTGAATGTACTCTTTTCAAAGCAATTCGCGAGGTAGACTAAATGCCCGTCGACGAGTCTAGTAGTGGGTGTAGTGTGATATTTAGGTCTCCACCCAGAATCAAAGTACCTTCAGTAAATTCTCTTAGGAGGTTTAATGTAGTAACTTATTCACTTGGTTTGCACAGTATTTGGTGCATACAGATTGCCAAATGTATAGGTACTGTTCCCTATCATTCCTTTAATAAAAAGGAATCTACCCTCTGGATCCTCTAAAGTGGAGCTCACATTCAAAGGAAAGTTTTTGTGCAAGGCAATTGAAGCCCCCTTTGAGGCAGAGGAGGGCCATGTACTGTGGTACCACCTATTACACTACATGCAGAATTATTAGGCAAATGAGTATTTTGACCACATCATCCTCTTTATGCATGTTGTCTTACTCCAAGCTGTATAGGCTCGAAAGCCTACTACCAATTAAGCATATTAGGTGATGTGCATCTCTGTAATGAGAAGGGGTGTGGTCTAATGACATCAACACCCTATATCAGGTGTGCATAATTATTATTATTCCTTTCCTTTGGCAAAATGGGTCAAAAGAAGGACTTGACAGGCTCAGAAAAGTCAAAAATAGTGAGATATCTTGCAGAGGGATGCAGCACTCTTAAAATTGCAAAGCTTCTGAAGCGTGATCATCGAACAATCAAGCGTTTCATTCAAAATAGTCAACAGGGTCGCAAGAAGCGTGTGGAAAAACCAAGGCGCAAAATAACTGCCCATGAACTGAGAAAAGTCAAGCGTGCAGCTGCCAAGATGCCACTTGCCACCAGTTTGGCCATATTTCAGAGCTGCAACATCACTGGAGTGCCCAAAAGCACAAGGTGTGCAATACTCAGAGACATGGCCAAGGTAAGAAAGGCTGAAAGACGACCACCACTGAACAAGACACACAAGCTGAAACGTCAAGACTGGGCCAAGAAATATCTCAAGACTGATTTTTCTAAGGTTTTATGGACTGATGAAATGAGAGTGAGTCTTGATGGGCCAGATGGATGGGCCCGTGGCTGGATTGGTAAAGGGCAGAGAGCTCCAGTCCGACTCAGACGCCAGCAAGGTGGAGGTGGAGTACTGGTTTGGGCTGGTATCATCAAAGATGAGCTTGTGGGGCCTTTTCGGGTTGAGGATGGAGTCAAGCTCAACTCCCAGTCCTACTGCCAGTTTCTGGAAGACACCTTCTTCAAGCAGTGGTACAGGAAGAAGTCTGCATCCTTCAAGAAAAACATGATTTTCATGCAGGACAATGCTCCATCACACGCGTCCAAGTACTCCACAGCGTGGCTGGCAAGAAAGGGTATAAAAGAAGAAAATCTAATGACATGGCCTCCTTGTTCACCTGATCTGAACCCCATTGAGAACCTGTGGTCCATCATCAAATGTGAGATTTACAAGGAGGGAAAACAGTACACCTCTCTGAACTGTGTCTGGGAGGCTGTGGTTGCTGCTGCACGCAATGTTGATGGTGAACAGATCAAAACACTGACAGAATCCATGGATGGCAGGCTTTTGAGTGTCCTTGCAAAGAAAGGTGGCTATATTGGTCACTGATTTGTTTTTGTTTTGTTTTTGAATGTCAGAAATGTATATTTGTGAATGTTGAGATATTATATTGGTTTCACTGGTAAAAATAAATAATTGAAATGGGTATATATTTGTTTTTTGTTAAGTTGCCTAATAATTATGCACAGTAATAGTCACCTGCACACACAGATATCCCCCTAAAGTAGCTAAAACTAAAAACAAACTAAAAACTACTTCCAAAAATATTCAGCTTTGATATTAATGAGTTTTTTGGGTTCATTGAGAACATGGTTGTTGTTCAATAATAAAATTAATCCTCAAAAATACAACTTGCCTAATAATTCTGCACTCCCTGTATAAGTAAGATGGCTTAACTGCGGTGCGTGGTCCTTCTTAAAATGTGTTTCTTGTAGCATTAGGACGCTCACCTTTTGCTTACGCATAAGCTGAATTATCTGACTTCTCTTGGCAGGTGAGTTTAACCCTCTGACATTGAAGGAACATATCTTTATGGTGGCCATTTCATACCTTCTTGTGAGTCCAGTGAACATCCATTACAGCCTAGGAGGGAAGAATGTCAAAATGTATGCTGCAGGGAAAAGAGAGGGACGGGGGGAGGGGAAATTGAAAAATGCAATTCAAAAAAATTAAGAGAATAACATTAGTAAGTGAATCCAATGACATCTCTAGACATGTAACATTTGTGATAAGTAATAGTAAGTTAACCATACTAATAACAAAGTCTCCTCGTAAAAGGAGGAGTTTTGGGGGGAGAGAGTTGGTCCGAGAACACGGCTAGTCTGTGCTCACAAGCAGATATGGCTTCCTTATGTCACAACAAGAGAAAACAAACTAGACACAGGCAAACAAGCCTGCGTACAATAGGCTTGCATAGCAACCCTGACATATCTATAAAGGAACCTGAGTCTAACAACCCATCAAAGAGGAACAATATATCTAAGTGACATTTTAAGTAATTCTTGGTCTGCAGAGCTATCTAGACTCTCATGTATCTCAATATAATGGAGGAACGGGAGGGGGGGTAAAGGATAACGGTAAAGGGTGAGAAAACGAACAAGGGGGAGGGGGGTATGAAGTAGAAAAATGGCAAGGTGTAAAGGAGGGGTGGGGAAGAGGGGAGAGGGGAAAGGGGAAGGAATATGATTTCTATGATCCCTACGCTTTAGTTAGACAACTAGAAAAGCATCTTTAGCTTAGCCTAACCTAGAGAACAGATGTAATAACCTAATAGCACTATAAAAACTTTTTCCCTAGTTAAGCTCCAGATCTGCCAAGAACTTCTCAGTGCTCCTTTGCATAGATGCGAAACACAGCATCAGAAAAAAAAAACGAAAAAAAATAAAAACATACAATCTCAATCTGGATGCAATGATAGCCTCTTTGGTGTCATCTTAGGGAGACCCCTCTTATGCCTTTGGGGTCTGGAGGATGAGGCAGGGGTCCAAGCAGTCAGTGCCGGAACAGCAGGGAGATCTGTAAGATTTCTCACAGTGGTCCAGTCCTGGATATCTAGCGGCTCTATCTCCAGGGTGTTGTAGATCTGGATAAGGTCTGCAGGAGATCTGATTACCGCTTTACACCCTGGGGCATTAACTAGCAGACCAAACGGATGGAGCCAACTGTAAATAATGTTCCTACTTCGTAGGATTTCCAGGAGAGGTTTCAAAGCTCTCTGTTTTTGAAGTGTCATAGGCGACAAATCCTGGAATAAGGTGATTGCTGAGCCAAAACAGGCTACATTGTGTTTGTCCCTTGCCGCTTTGAGCAGCTTTTCCTTAATGCTGAAGCTGGTAAGTCGACATATTATGTCCCTTGGTGCCTCTGAGGCTTTGGGGGAGGACGTAACGCTCTGTGGGCCCTGTCCATAGTGAAGTCATCTGTGGCGTAGGGGCCTAGTATTTTGTGAAAAAGTTCCACCATTGAGGTCATGATGGCGTCTGAAGGCAGAGTCTCCGGTACACCCTTAATGCGCAAGTTGTTACTGCGCCCGCAATTATCTTGAACCTCTATTAGATTGTACAGCTGATTAATATGGGCTTGGATATGATCAAAGCTGTTAGCAACAGCTGAATTAAAGGCAATAGTCCCTTCCCAGCCCACTTCAAGGGATTCAATCCTGTCTCCAACCTGCTTCAGGTTGGATTTAATATCCTGCAGGTCTTGTCTCAGCGGGGCCAGAGCTGCTCCTAGAGCCTGAGTAATGAAGTCTCTGGATACTGGGAGGCTATCTCTGGGACATCTGGCACATGTTTCACTGTCCCTACCTCCATCAGAGTCGGCCGAGGCGTCCGTTTGCTCTCCTTGTTCAGAGGCTTCTCTTTCCGGCGCCATCTTGGATTCGGCTCTAGTCGGCCCGACTCCTCTTCTCAGGAATTTCTCCATCTCTCCGTGGGTAGGGTGAGTCCCACACGTGCCTGGAGTGTCTTTAGCTTTATCTCTGCCAATTTTCCCCATTTCTGGGCTCCAGTTGTGGCTGAAATAGCTTGTGTGCACGTAGACAGAAGCAGAGCTCACACAGACATCTGTGTCTCACTCTGCAGCCAAGCTCCGCCCCCAATTTTGTTACTTTTAGAGAGGCTTGCAAACTCCATTTTCGCCTACTTCCCCATTCCTCTGGTGATGAGGAGCAGAGGGTGGGGATCATCATCTCACTGCTCAGGGATAATGCTCAGTCTTGGGCCTTTTCGCTGCCGGTGGGGGCACGGCCCCCTGATGATCTGGATCGTATTGCTCTGGCTGAATCTTAATTGCGTCATTTATGCCAGGGTAAACAGTCCACAGAGATATACTGTTCAGAATTTCGGAGATGGGGAGCTGATACTGGTTGGAATGATGCTGCACTCCGAAGTCAATTTTGCCATGGTCTTTCAGAGGAATTAAAAGATTCATTTGCCTTTCATGAGAGACCTACCTCCTTGGAGTCTGCCATGTCTCGGGCCGTTCGTATTGACAGGCATCTTAGAGAGAGAGGAGAGATCACTCCTTCCTGTCATACTCAGTCCAGGGACAGTGGGGCGGTCTCATTCAGTGTGCAGGGGTCTCAGTCTCTCTCAATCCCCTCTGAGCAGGAGCCCATGCAGCTGGGTTTGCTTGAGTCTGACAATAGAGGATTCAGCTCTCAGAGGAGGGTTTGTTTCTGTTGTGGAGGTATAAATGTTTGTCCCTCTAAGAGATTCAGGCAGTTTTTTAGAGTAATAAAGAAACAAAAAGAAAAAAACCCTCTAAAAACGTTCCAAGGTTGATGCGGAAATTGAAGGTTTTAAGTTTGCTTGCAGTTCCTGTTTTGTCCTACCTGCCACCTATTTGGCGGTCTTCGAAAAGGTGGCCGTTAAGGAAAAGTTACTCTGAGACCAGTGGGCTGTGGTCATTGCTCGGTTCCTTGTGTCTGGTTCCCAGCAAGTATTTTTGGATCTCCCCGATGATCAAGCAGCCGACTACCCGACAGTAAAAGGTGAGATCCTGGCGAGACTTGGGGTGAATGTACAGTATTTGTCCGAGCCAAGCAGGTGCATCAGTGGGAATTTAACCTGGCTGAACCCGCCAGAACACAATATTATGATCTGCTGCACAGATTTCAAAAATGGCTGCAGCCTGACATTTTGACTCCTACTGCTATCTTGGATTGGCTGTTGGCGGATGTGTTTTGTAGGGCTTTGCCATACCCTTTCCAGCACTGGATCAGGCAGGTGTCTCCGGATAATGCCTTGGAGATGGTCAACCTGGTGGAGTGCTACAAGGCCACCAGAAATTTCCAGGGGGGTTCTTTTGGGAGGGGGCCCAGTCAAACCCGCACGGGACATACCTCCGCTGGTCTGCTGGCGGTGTGACAAGCCTGGACACATAAGAGCCGACTATCCCCATCGGGATGAACTGATGGAAACCAACTATGGCTACCGCCACTCATTGTATGTCAGGAACCTGTGCACCACAGGTACCTCAGAGATTGTAGACGATAGTCACCTGTGCCAGGTGGAAGTGGGGGAGACTCTGGCTGTGGCACTGCTGGATTCAGAGAGCCTGGTGTCCCTGGTAAGAGCTGTCCTGATGCAGCCCGCTGAGTATACTAGCCAAAAACTCTGCATTGTCTGCATTCATGGGGACCTAAAGGACTATCCCACCGCCCTGGTCTCTGTCAACGGTGGCCGACAGGTGGACGCATGAGGTGGCCATCGCCACAAAGTTCCCGTATGAGTTAATAATTGGAAGAGACTTCCCCGGTTTCACAGAACTATGACCGGAAACAAAAGTTACTGATACCCTGGAGACAGATGTAACCCTAGCAGAGTGGCCCGGCTCAGGGGGGAGACCAGAACTCTGGGAACCTGAATCAGAAGAGCCAGCAGTAGGGGAGACCGCCACTTTGGTGGAATAGGGGGAGACAACCCCGCTAAATGTGATGGTGTGAGACATGGAGGTCTTGCCGCCGGGTCCTGAGCTGGCAGACCTCAATGTCTCTGGGGATAATTTTGGTACAGCACAGCACCAGGACCCGACTCTGTCTAGAGCCTGGGAAAATGTGGTAATAGTTGAGGGTGAGCCGCAACAACCGGGGGCTGAGTCTATGTTCCCTCGTTTTGTGGTTCAACAGGAGATGCTGTACCGGATAAATCAACTACGAGGTGAACATATTGAACAGCTGGTAGTGCCCAAGGCGTATCCCAAGCTTGTGTTGGAGTTAGCCCACCAACATGTTCTTGGGGGGACACCTGGGCCAGTAGAAAACGCAGGACCGGATTCTACAGTGGTTCTACTGGCCCAGTGTGTTCTGAGAGGTGGAAGAGTATTGCAAGTCTTGCCCAACCTGCCAGATAACCAGCCCCCAGCCACATAGCCGTAGTCCCCTGGTCCCTCTCCCGATTATTGAGCGGATCGCTATGGATCTCATAGGCCCAATACTGAAGTCCGCTGGAGGGCACCAACACATCTTGGTCATCCTCGACTACGCCACTCGGTACCCAGAGGCCATGCCACTGCATCATACATCAGCCACTCACATAGCTAAAGAGTAAATGGAGATGTTTTCCTGAGTGGATCTGCCTAAAGAGGCTCTGACTGACCTTTTATGTCCAAGGTCATAAGAGAACTCTGTAAGTTGCTCCACCTAAAACAGTTGTGGGCGTCCATCTATCACCCGCAAACGGACGGCCTGGTGGAGAGGTTTTAATCAAACATTACAGAATATGTTTATAAAAATGGTGTCTAAGGATAGGAGGGACTGGGATCTTCTTCTGCCGTATATCATGTTCGCGGTGCGAGAGGTGCCCCAGTCCTCTGCTGGGTTCTCGCCCTTCGAACTGCTATTTGGCAGACACCCTCGCGGTCTGTTGGACATGGCCAAAGAGGCGTGGGAACAACAACCCACACCGCACAAAAGTGTTGTTAAGTATGTCACCCAGATTCAAGGACGGATGGAAACAGTGTTACCTCTAGTTAGGGAGCATATGGAGGCAGTGCAGTGAGCCCAGAGTAGGGTCTATAATCGGCAGGCTGGAGTCCGGAACTTTAACCTGGGTGATTGTGTATTGGTACCAATATCATAGACAGTAAGTACCTAGCTAGGTGGCAGGGGGTTACGAAAGCAAGAGCAGGTGTACCATGTGAATCTGCTCAAACCCTGGAAAGATAGGAAAACCTGTACGGAAGACAGCCCACGTCCAGAGTTTCTAGGGGAAGCGGATTCGGTCCCTCTTTCTGAAGCAAGGGAAGCGGCTGCCACAGTATAAATTGCTGAGCTGACAGCCTCTCCTCTAAACAGGCTTAGGATGCCAGGGAGTTCGTTAGTTGAAACACAGATGTGTTCTCTGACCTTCCTGGATGCACTTCCATAATCTGACATGACATTATCACTGAGCCTCAGGCAGAAATCCGGTTAGGACCATACCGAGTACCCGAGGCTCGGCGACAAGCCATCGCAGAGGAAGTGCAGCTAATGCTACAACTAGGTGTCATCGAGGAGTCAAAAAGCGAATGGGCCAGTCTGATAGTCTTAATACCCAAGCCAGATGGAACATTGCGCTTCTGTAACGACTTACGCAAACTGAATGAGGTGTCCAAGTTTGACGCATATTCCATGCCCCGAGTAGATGAGCTTATTGAGAAGTTAGGCCAAGCCCGGTATTTTTCTGTGTTGGACCTCACCAAAGGGTACTTGAAGGTATCCTTGATGGAGGCTGCCAAGGAAAAAATGGCTTTCATCACGCCAGAGGGGCTGTATCAGTACAATGTATTACCCTTTGGTCTACATGGCGGTCCCGCCACGTTTCAAAGGCTAATGGACATTGTACTCCGTCCACATTGTCTGTACGCTTCGGCGTACCTGGACGATATTGTTAGCCACAGCACCGACTGGGAAAGTCACCTACCTAAGGTACAGGCTGTGGTGGACTTCCTTAGGAAGGCTGGCTTAACCTCTAACCCAAAAAAGTGTGCAATAAGGTTAGAAGAGACCAAGTACCTGGGGTATGTAATTGGGCACAGAATTATTAAACCTCAGGTAAACAAAACTGAGGAAATTCGGAATTGGCCATGACCTGTCACTACTCGGCAAGTAAAGTCATTCTTGGGAATGGTGGGATACTATATGAGGTTTGTCCCCCACTTTGCTACAGTCGCTGCACCCTTGACAGGCCCTTTGAGGGGACGCTAGTCAGTGACGGTCCAGTGGAATGAGAAGGCGGAAAAGGCTTTCTCCCCTCTGAAGTCGACCCTGTGTGGGTCCCTGGTGTTGGTTACGCCCGACTTCAAGAGGGAGTTTGTGATACAGACAGATGCCTCTGAAGTAGGCCTCGGAGCTGTACTCTCTCAGGACATCAATGGGGAGGAACATCCCATTGGTTTCGTGAGCCGCAATCTTACCCCAGCCGAGACTAGGTACAGTATAGTGGGGAGAAAGTGCCTGGCCATCAAGTGGGCACTCTAGTCGCTCCGCTATTATCTGTTGGGGAGAAAGTTCCATCTGGTAACCGACCACTCCCATCTCAAGTGGATTAGCCAAGTCAAAGAGAGGAATGGTTGGGTCACCAGGTGTTTTTTGTCTCTGTAGAACTTTAAGTTTTTCGTGGAATATAGGGCAGGCAGGTTACAGGGAAATGCAGATGCCCTGTCCCGGGTACACTGTCTGGCGGGTGTTCACCCCCTTAGGGTTGAACAAAGGTGGGAGGTATGTAGGAAAGCGCAAGGGGCTGTCATTGACTGAAAATATGTGTCACCGAGGTTCCTGGCCTCGGTGAGGTAAAAGACAGTAATTTTAAGTGTCAGCGGCAGCTAGTGCTGACTGACACTATTGGTTATTTAGTGTGGCTGTAAAGCTGATCTGGGCTGGCTCTTACTGGGAGCAGCCAAAGTGCAGGGTGGGTGGCTGTTCCCCACATTCCAGGCCAGGTTTTGGTTAGGGATATAAAACCCAGCAAGCAGTCTCAGCTGGGTGTGGACTATCCTCCATCTGACATTAGAGCTTTTCCAGTCTCTGTGTTGGGGCCTGAGAGTTTGGGCCAGGATTAAGGCCTGCTATGTATGAGCTGAATATGCGGGTGTTCTGACACAGAGCTGGTTGAAGAGATAAACAGACAGATGTAGCAGAGCTGTATATGAAGCTTTTCAGACACAGTGCTAGAGGGGGAGTAGAATAAAGATGTAGTAGGGCTGTATAGGAAGCCATTCAGCCAAAGTGATGTTAGGGGACTGGAGTAGCCACATGTAGTTGAGCTGTATATGCATCTATAAAGATACATAGTGTAACGGACCGTTTCAGCAGACAAGGGGTTAAAATCCGTTTAGGCGATATGCCCCTTTCCGAGAGACAGGCACAGCTACTGCAGAACACCAACCTCCCGAACTGGATACAAAATAGCACTCCAAACTGGAACCTCGCAAATAGCTGCCGGCAGACGAACAGGAAAAGCATACAATCGGCTTACACTCCTGACAATCAGTCTCCAACAGCATACAGGGAATCCCCCCAATAACGAGACAAGGCTCCGTCTTGAGGGTCAGCAGTGGTCTGATGTGCTGGCACACCCAGCCTGGTTTTTATTACAGTTTTGCAAATACAGAACAGATACAACACATCCCCACAATGCATCATGGTTTCCTCCTCTCTGTCCCAGAGACAACCGAAGGCAATCCAATTATCTCTCAGGACAAAGGGAGATCACCAATACACATGTGGAGACAGCAGGACAGACATCACCATTTAAACACACAATGGCACACCCCCACAGCAAACACAGACATTTAACATATCCCCAGATAGCTCAAGTCTGAGTGCATATCATTAGGTGAATGGCACTCAGAATACACGAATACAATAATATTAGCTATCTGGGTGCCCTCACATAACATACAATTTAACCGAACGCATAATAACATAAAATACAATTCTACAGACAGATTTAAGCTGTGCGGCCGGTCTGTCTTCTCCTTTAAAGTTACTATGGGCCATAATCCTGAGGCAAGAGGCCTTCAAACAGCCCCCTCCAAAACACCGTGGCGAGGTTGGTTTCGCCACACATAGTGTGAGGTTTATACACAACTAGAGTACAGCTGTAATGGAAACAAATCTGCATTAGTGCTGGTGGGTGGGGGTTGGTCAACCTTTTGGGCTAATGTATAATATAGAATTATAGTTTTTGATGCACAGAATGGGTTTGTAAAAGATCAGACTGAGATTTTATGTGTAAAACTGCAGAACAGCCATGTATTACTCTGCACTGAGCTCACTTCACATGGCTCTCTGAGTGACCATTCCCCTCACACACACTGCAGGCTGCCAGACTGATGACTCATACTTTTCACATGAACGAGCACGCAGGACTCAGCTCTCAGTGTGATGTCATACGGAGGCATGGCCGGCCTTTACTCTAGCTGCCTAAGCCCGCCCAGCCTTAGCAGCAGAAAAAACAGGAAGTGAACAGCTAGCTGGCAGCAATTGAGAATGAAGTAGCAAGATGAGAATACCCCTTTAAAGGAGCTGCAGGAATATCTGGTAAGTACTGGCTGTGTGGTACATGTGACAACAATCTCCAGTATTCTTCATATGTCTGGGCTATGAGGAGTGGCAAGATGAAAGCCTTTTCTTACAAAGAAAAACATCCAAGCCAGGCTACATTTTGAAAAAACACATCTGAGGTCTCCCAAAAGCATGTGGTAAAAGGTGTTATGGTCTGATGAACCCAAGGTTGAACTTTTTGGCCATAATTTCAAAAGATATGTTTGGCGCAAAACAACACTGCACATCACCAAAAGAACACCATACCCTCAGTGAAGCATGGTGGTGGCAGCATCATGCTTTGGGGCTGTTTTTCTTCAGCTGGAACTGTTAAGCTAGAGGGAATCATGAACAGTTCCAAATACTAGTCAATATTGCTACAAAACCTTCAGGCTTCTGCTAGAAAGCTGAACATGAAGAGGAACTTCATCTTTCAGCATGACAACGACCCAAAGCATACATCCAAATCAACAAAGGAATGGCTTCACCAGAAGAAGATTAAAGTTTTGGAATGGCCCAGCCAGAGCCCAGACCTGAATCCGATTGAAAATCTGTGGGGTGATCTGAAGAGGGCTGTGCACAGTAGATGCCCTCGCAATCTGACAGATTTAGAGTGTTTTTGCAAAGAAGAGTGGGCAAATCTTGCCAAGTCAAAATGTGCCATGCTGATAGACTCATACCCAAAAAGACTGAGTGCTGTAATAAAATCAAAAGGTGCTTCAACAAAGTATTAGTTTAAGGGTGTGCACACTTATGCAACCATATTATTTTATTTTTATATTTTTTCTTCCCTCTACCTAAAACATTTCAGTTTGTTTTTCAATTG